>NC_060186.1:80696496-80768996 GCF_021184085.1 Oncorhynchus gorbuscha | reverse complement strand
ACTTATAGGTAAACACATGTGTCCAGTTAGGACTGTCCTTCCCAGTACAATAAACTAGTTAGGACTGTCCTTCCCAGTACAATAAACCAGTTAGGACTCTCCTTCCCAGTACAATAAACTAGTTAGGACTCTCCTTCCCAGTACAATAAACCAGTTATGACTGTCCTTCCCAGTACAATAAACCAGTTAGGACTCTCCTTCTCAGTACCCAGTACAATAAACCAGTTAGGACTCTCCTTCCCAGTACAATAAACCAGGTAGGACTCTCCTTCTCAGTACCCAGTACAATAAACCAGTTAGGACTCTCCTTCCCAGTACAATAAACCAGGTAGGACTCTCCTTCTCAGTACCCAGTACAATAAACTAGTTAGGACTCTCCTTCCCAGTACAATAAAACAGTTAGGACTCTCCTTCCCAGTACAATAAACCAGTTAGGACTCTCCTTCCCAGTACAATAAACCAGTTAAGACTCTCCTTCTCAGTACCCAGTACAATAAACCAGTTAGGACTCTCCTTCCCAGTACAATAAACCAGTTAGGACTCTCCTTCTCAGTACCTAGTACAATAAACCAGTTAGGACTCTCCTTCCCAGTACAATAAACCAGTTAGGACTCTCCTTCCCAGTACCCAGTACAATAAACTAGTTAGCACTCTCCTTCCCACTACACTACAGTACACTACACTACCCTACATTACACTACACTACACGACACTACACCACAGTACACTACACTACAGTACCCTACACTACAGTACACTACCCTAGACTACACTCCACTACACTACACTACACTACAGTACCCTACACTACACTACACTACACTACACTACAGTACCCTACACTACACTACAATACACTACACTACACTACACTACACTACACTACACTACACTACACTACACTACACTACACTACACTGCACTACAGTACCCTACACTACACTACAGTACAGTACACTACACTACACTACACTACACTACACTACACTACACTACACTACACTACACTACAGTACACTACACTACACTACACTACACTACACTACACTACACTACACTACACTACACTACAGTACCCTACACTACACTACCCTACACTACACTACAGTACACTACACTACACTACAGTACACTACACTACACTACAGTACCCTACACTACACTACCCTACACTACACTACAGTACACTACCCTACACTACACTACAGTGCCCTACACTACACTACAGTACACTACACTACAGTACCCTACACTACCCTACACTACACTACACTACAGTACAGTACAGTACACTACACTACACTACACTACACTACCCTACACTACACTACAGTACACTACACTACAGTACACTACACTACACTACAGTACCCTACACTACACTACCCTACACTACACTACAGTACACTACCCTACACTACACTACAGTGCCCTACACTACACTACAGTACACTACACTAGAGTACCCTACACTACCCTACCCTACCCTACCCTACCCTACACTACACTACACTACACTACACTACACTACACTACACTACACTACACTACAGTACCCTACACTACACTACACTACACTACACTGCACTACAGTACCCTACACTACACTACACTACAGTAAACTACACTACAGTACACTACAGTACCCTACACTACCCTACACTACACTACACTACAGTACCCTACACTACGCTACACTACACTACACTACACTACCCTACACTACACTACAGTACCCTACACTACACTACAGTACACTACACTACACTACAATACAGTACACTACACTACACTACACTACACTACACTACACTACACTGCACTACAGTACCCTACACTACACTACACTACAATACAGTACACTACACTACACTACAGTACACTACACTACAGTACACTACACTACAGTACCCTACACTACACTACCCTACACTACACTACAGTACACTACCCTACACTACACTACAGTACACTACACTACAGTACACTACACTACACTACAGTACCCTACACTACACTACCCTACAGTACACTACACTACAGTACCCTACACTACACTACCCTACACTACACTACAGTACACTACCCTACACTACAGTACACTACACTACAGTACACTACACTACACTACAGTACCCTACACTACACTACCCTACACTACACTACAGTACACTACCCTACACTACACTACAGTGCCCTACACTACAGTACACTACACTACCCTACCCTACCCTACCCTACACTACACTACACTACACTACAGTACCCTACACTACACTACACTACACTACACTACACTACACTACACTACACTACACTACACTACACTACACTACACTAAATCAAAACAAATCAATTTATTTATATAGCCCTTCGTACATCAGCTGATATCTCAAAGTGCTGTACAGAAACCCAGCCTAAAACCCCAAACAGCAAACAATGCAGGTGTAAAAGCACGGTGGCTAGGAAAAACTCCCTAGAAAGGCCAAAACCTAGGAAGAAACCTAGAGAGGAACCGGGCTATGTGGGGTGGCCAGTCCTCTTCTGGCTGTGCCAGGTAGAGATTATAACAGAACATGACCAAGATGTTCAAGTGTTCATAAATGACCAGCATGGTCAAATAATAATAAGGCAGAACAGTTGAAACTGGAGCAGCAGCACAGTCAGGTGGACTGGGGACAGCAAGGAGCCATCATGTCAGGTAGTCCTGGGGCACGGTCCTAGGGCTCAGGTCAGTTGAAACTGGAGCAGGAGCATGGCCAGGTGGACTGGGGACAGCAAGGAGTCCTCATGTCAGGTAGTCCTGGGACATGGTCCTAGGGCCCAGGCCAGTTGAAACTGGAGCAGCAGCATGGCCAGGTGGACTGGGGACAGCAAGGAGTCATCATGTCAGGTAGTCCTGGGGCATGGTCCTAGGGCTCAGGTCCTCCGAGAGAGAGAAAGAAAGAGAGAAGGAGAGAATTAGAGAACGCACACTTAGATTCACACAGGACACCGAATAGGACAGGAGAAGTACTCCAGATAAACAAACTGACCCTAGCCCCCCGACACATAAACTACTGCAGCATAAATACTGGAGGCTGAGACAGGAGGGGTCAGGAGACACTGTGGCCCCATCCGAGGACACCCCGGACAGGGCCAAACAGGAAGGATATAACCCCACCCACTTTGCCAAAGCACAGCCCCCACACCACTAGAGGGAAATCTTCAACCACCAACTTACCATCCTGAGACAAGGCCGAGTATAGCCCACAAAGATCTCCGACACGGTACAACCCAAGGGGGGGGGGACCCAGACAGGCCGACCACAACAGTGAATCAACCCACCCAGGTGACGCACCCCCCCCAGAGACGGCACGAGAGAGCCCCAGCAAGCCAGTGACTCAGCCCCCGTAACAGGGTTAGAGGCAGAGAATCCCAGTGGAAAGTGGGGAAAAGGCCAGGCAGAGACAGCAAGGGCGGTTCGTTGCTCCAGAGCCACTACACTACAGTACCCTACACTACACTACACTACCCTACCCTACACTACACTACACTACACTACACTACACTACACTACACTACACTACACTACACTACACTACACTGCACTACACCCTACACTACACTACACTACAGTAAACTACACTACAGTACACTACAGTACCCTACACTACCCTACACTACCCTACACTACACTACACTACACTACAGTACCCTACACTACACTACACTACACTACACTACACTACACTATACTTCAGTACACTACAGTACCCTACACTACAGTACCCTACCCTACACTACACTACAGTAAACTACAGTACACTACACTACAGTACACTACACTACAGTACCCTACCCTACACTACACTACAGTAACCTACACTACACTATACTACCCTACACTATACTACCCTACACTATACTACCCTACCCTACACTACACTACACTATACTACCCTACACTACACTACACTATACTACCCTACACTATACTACCCTACACTATACTACACTACCCTACCCTACACTACACTACACTACACTACACTACACTATACTATAGTACTCTACAGTACCCTACCCTACACTATACTACAGTACTCTACAGTACCCTACCCTACACTATAATACAGTACCCTACACTATACTACAGTGCCCTACACTATACTACCCTACATTATACTACAGTACCCTACACTATACTACCCTACACTATACTACAGTACACTACAGTACCCTACCCTACACTATACTACCCTACACTACACTACAGTACCCTGCCCTACACTATACTACAATACCCTACACTATACTACCCTACACTACACTACAGTACCCTACACTACACTACACTACACTACACTACACTACACTACACTACACACTACAGTACCCTACACTATACTACACTACACTACACTACAGTACCCTACACTACACTCCACTACCCTACACTACACTACCCTACACTACACTACACCACACTACACTACAGTACCCTACACTACACTCCACTACCCTACACTACACTATACTATAGTTTTTCCTAGCCACCGTGCTTTTACACCTGCATTGTTTGCTGTTTGGGGTTTTAGGCTGGGTTTCTGTACAGCACTTTGAGATATCAGCTGATGTACGAAGGGCTATATAAATAAATTTGATTTGATTTGATTTGATTTGATATACTACAGTACACTACAGTACCCTACCCTACACTATACTACAGTACCCTACACTACACTACCCTACACTACACTACACTACAGTACACTACACTACACTACCCTACACTACCCTACACTACCCTACACTATACTACACTACACTACAGGGAACCAAAAAGAGTTTAGGGCTCGGCTCCGTAACAGCTTCCCCCAGCCTACTCCAGCCTAACCCCAGTTTAACCCCAGCCTACTCCAGCCTAACCCCAGTTTAACTCCAGCCTACTCCAGCCTACTCCAGCCTAACCCCAGCCTACTCCAGCCTAACCCCAGTTTAACCCCAGCCTAACCCCAGCCTACTCCAGCCTAACCCCAGTTTAAACCCAGCCCAGTCCAGCCTCCCCAGCCTTCTCCAGCCCAACCCCCTTCCTACTCCAGCCTAACCCCAGCCTACTCCAGCCTAACCACAGTTTAACCCCATCCCAGTCCAGCCTCCCCAGCCTTCTCCAGCCCAACCACCTTCCTACTTCAGCCTAACACCAGCCAAACCCCAGGCTAACTCTAGTCTAATCTAGCCTAACCGCAGTCTAACCCCAGTCTATTCCCACCTAACACCAGCCTAACCCCCTTCTAACTCCAGCCTAACCCCAGCCTAACTCTAGTCTATTCCCACCTAACACCAGCCTAACCCCCTTCCTAATCCAGCCTAACACCAGCCTAACCCCAGTCTACTCCAGCCTAATCCAGTCTAACCCCAGTCTAACTCTAGTCTAATCCCGCCTAACACCAGCTTAACCCCCTTCCTAATCCAGCCTAACACCAGCCTAACCCCAGTCTACTCCAGCCTAATCCAGTCTAACCCCAGCCTAACTCTAGTCTAATCCCGCCTAACACCAGCCTAACCCCCTTCCTAATCCAGCCTAACACCAGCCTAACCCCAGTCTACTCCAGCCTAATCCAGTCTAACCCCAGCCTAACTCTAGTCTAATCCCGCCTAACACCAGCCTAACCCCCTTCCTACTCCAGCCTAACACCAGCCTAACTCCAGTCTACTCCAGCCTAATCCAGTCTAACCCCAGCCTAACTCTAGTCTAATCCCGCCTAACACCAGCCTAACCCCCTTCCTAATCCAGCCTAACACCAGCCTAACCCCAGTCTACTCCAGCCTAATCCAGTCTAACTCTAGTCTAATCCCGCCTAACACCAGCCTAACCCCCTTCCTACTACAGCCTAACACCAGCCTAACCCCAGTCTACTCCAGCCTAATCCAGTCGAACCCCAGCCTAACTCTAGTCTAATCCCGCCTAACACCAGCCTAACCCCCTTCCTAATCCAGCCTAACACCAGCCTAACCCCAGTCTACTCCAGCCTAATCCAGTCTAACCCCAGCCTAACTCTAGTCTAATCCCGCCTAACACCAGCCTAACCCCCTTCCTAATCCAGCCTAACACCAGCCTAACACCAGCCTAACCCCAGCCTAACTCTAGCCTCCTACATCCTATTCCAGTCGAATACTCCCTGTGGTGTACCTAACAGCTACACCTCTGTTCAGTGTTAGCAGTACTCCCCCCCCCCCACAACAATACGCACGTCTCACGGATCATCTGAGCTGCCATAAATTGTATAAATAATGTAGAAATGACAGATGTTTTCAACCCACACACTCTGAATACCTGGTAGCTAGGACCTGACTGTGTATCAATATGAATATATTATGTTCCTATACAAATACACTCTTCTTGTGTTTAAAAAAAATCAAGATGTCCATAAACAACAACTAGTAATACTAGTTAATGTTCTAGAAGGATTAAAATCTCACCTTTCTGGTTAAAAAAACAAAACAGTTATACATTTTTGAGGTGTAGTCACTATTGAGGATGCAAGGTCAATAAACAAATAATATCAAAATATTAAATATATATATATTTCTATTATTCAAGCAATAGGGCTTGAAATTATTTAAATGCTTTCTAAATATAGTAACAATCAATCAATTACAAACGATTTACCATAAGATTACACATTTCTTATAACTGTAAAATAAATACATAGTGACTACCAAACGTCCTCTGAGCGACAGAGAGACAACATTCAAATGTCTGCAGACTCGTTACAAGGTCAGCTTTTAAGCACAACGTTGATTGTCTGTCTGTGACCAAGAGAAAGTGGTCTTGTTTCAATTATACTCAATTATTTTGTATTTCTTTTATATTTAAGAGCTCTAAATCCAGCGAGATGAGACGGGTTTTGATGTAATCGCTAGACCAGGAATCATCAACTAGATTCGGCTACTTTTGTCGATTTATTCTTGAGTGGATGATCGGGGTTGCCGGAACATAATTACTAATAATTTGTAGACTGCAATTTGACCGCAAGAATCGCCAACAGATATAATGCTTAACTACAACATTATAATTTCAAATCTTGTGTACATTGGTATACATTCACGGCGTGTCTCTCTATTATCCGTGGGAATACTTGGGACCAGATCTCTTAAATTAAAATCAATTGGAGCTGATTGAATAAATAAATTAAAAAACCACCCGCGGGCCAAATTCGTCCCGTTACCGCGACCACAAAGTCATGATTATTTCTAACCTTCAAGTTTGTCACAATGCAGAAATCGCTCCGCAATTTCCTGGTTACTACAACTCAAAATAGTTGGTCTAAAATGCAGTTTATGTGACGAAATACTCTCGTATAGTGTAGAGAATCATTGTACCATCTAAAACCGCTGTGAAATATGTTCATCCAAAAATACTGTTGTTTCAGCTGTTTGAAGCTGGTGTACAAAACCGAAAGTAAAAGATGCAAAAACAAAATTTAAGAAGAGGGAGCTTAGAAATAACGCATTTAGAACAAATCGACAGCTTCTTAGACTTGCTATCAGTTAGAATAAAAGAGCTATAACTCACATTTCTATGTAAATTTGATCTGTCACCCCAAAAAGTGTACATATTTCCACTTTAACCCTCACCTTAAATTAAGATCAAAATGCTATTTTATTTTTGTTGTTCTCATTCAGTTTTTCACAATAGCCAATTTTGACTTGGTGGCTGTGTGTTAACTAGTGACAGCCAAGAGTTGGAGAGACTGTGTAAAGAAGCAGGACAACCAGACCTTTCACAGAGTGGCACAGGAATGGATGCTGTGCCACTCACAGAGCGAGCTGTACACAGAAATGTCTGTCGGAACCGGTCCAGAACCACTCAAAGTCTCCGAAATAAGATGCTTTGATGGCTACTATGACATCATCGCTAATTCCTTTCCACATCAAGCTGACGATCGGCATCCGCAGGGGGATTTATTTAGGATATTACAGGATATAAGCTGGAATAACAACGTCTTTCATGTCCTTCCTCTCTGCTCGCTCCCTGAACTTGCTCCAGCTTGAGCCTCAGTCTAAGGAAACAGCCTGGTAGATAGCCTGTTCTTGTTCCTCTCCCATACAGCTCTTAGATCAGTACTGGAGAATTACTCTGTCAGGTTGTCCATTCTAGTTAATTTTTTTTAGCTACAGGTCCCAGATCAGCAGTATGGAGCCTGCCTGCCTGGTAGTCTGATCTACTTCCTGTTCCCCCTCTGTCTCATCACCTTCCCGGACAAACAAACACCACCCTGTCGTTTCCACTCCTTCGCCAGGCTAACAGATGTGTTGAGTGGATGAGGCCTGGGTCTGGTCCAGGACAGCTGTGTTGAGTGGATGAGGCCTGGGTCTGGTCCAGGACAGCTGTGTTGAGTGGATGAGGCCTGGGTCTGGTCCAGGACAGCTGTGTTGAGTGGATGAGGCCTGTGTCTGGTCCAGGACAGCTGTGTTGAGTGGATGAGGCCTGGGTCTGGTCCAGGACAGCTGTGTTGAGTGGATGAGGCCTGGGTCTGGTCCAGGACAGCTGTGTTGAGTGGATGAGGTCTGGGTCTGATCCAGGACAGCTATGTTGAGTGGATGAGGCCTGGGTCTGGTCCAGGACAGCTGTTTTGAGTGGATGAGGCCTGGGTCTGGTCCAGGACAGCTGTGTTGAGTGGATGAGTCCTGGGTCTGGTCCAGGACAGCTGTGTTGAGTGGATGAGGCCTGGATCTGGTCCAGGACAGCTGTGTTGAGTGGATGAGGTCTGGGTCTGGTCTAGGACAGCTGTGTTGAGTGGATGAGGCCTGGGTCTGGTCCAGGACAGCTGTGTTGAGTGGATGAGGCCTGGGTCTGGTCCAGGACAGCTGTGTTGAGTGGATGAGGCCTGGGTCTGGTCCAGGACAGCTGTGTTGAGTGGATGAGGCCTGGGTCTGGTCCAGGACAGCTGTGTTGAGTGGATGAGGCCTGGGTCTGGTCCAGGACAGCTGTGTTGAGTGGATGAGGCCTGGGTCTGGTCCAGGACAGCTGTAGGGCACTACTGTTGACCAGAGCCCTAAAGTAGGGCACTACTGTTGACCAGAGCCCTAAAGTAGGGCACTACTGTTGACCAGAGTAGGGCACTACTGTTGACCAGAGCCCTAAAGTAGGGCACTACTGTTGACCAGAGCCCTAAAGTAGGGCACTACTGTTGACCATGGCCCTAAAGTAGGGCACTACTGTTGACCAGGGCCCTAAGGTAGGGCACTACTGTTGACCAGTGCCCTAAAGTAGGGCACCTCTGTTGACCAGAGCCCTAAAGTAGGGCCCTACTGTTGACCATGGCCCTAAAGTAGGGCACTACTGTTGACCAGGGCCCTAAAGTAGGGCACTACTGTTGACCAGAGCCCTAGAGTAGGGCACTACTGTTGACCAGAGCCCTAAAGTAGGGCACTAATGTTGACCAGAGCCCTAAAGTAGGGCACTACTGTTGACCAGGGCCCTAAAGTAGGGCGCTACTGTTGACCAGAGCCCTAAAGTAGGGTACTACTGTTGACCAGAGCCCTAAAGTAGGGTACTACTGTTGACCAGAGCCCTAAAGTAGGGTACTACTGTTGACCAGAGAACATATCCGGAGGTGTGTAGGAGGCTGTCTGTCAGGTCACGTTGTTAGGTGTGTGGACAACGACCGACGAGTCAATCGCGTCGCAGCTTGGGTTGGCTAAAGGCCTGTGGTGAATGTGGGACAGATGACGTGTGTTGCGTTCTAGTCTGTAGGGGGTGGCAGGGTAACCTAGTGGTTAGAGTGTAGAGGCGGCAGGGTAGCCTAGTGGTTAGAGCGTTGGACAAGTAACCGGAAGGTTGCAAGTTCAAACCCCTGAGCTGACAAGGTACAAATCTGTCGTTCTGTCCCTGAACAAGGCAGTTAACCCACCCCCTAGGTTGTCATTGAAAATAAGAATTTGTTCTTAACTGACTTGCCTGGTTAAATAAAGGTGAAATAAAAAAATAAATGAAGGAGAAGTGGCTAATTTGAACTACGTGACTGTTAACATACATTAATGTACACAGGGCCAAAGTGAGCCTGGGAAGCACTACCTGTCACACTATACACTCCATGTGTAACTCTGTGTTGTTGTTTGTGTCGAACTGCTTTGCTTTATCTTGACCAGAGGTCACAGTTGTAAATGAGAACTTGTTCTCAACTGGCCTACCTGGTTAAATAAAGGTGTTCTCAACTGGCCTACCTGGTTAAATAAAGATGTTCTCAACTGGCCTACCTGGTTAAATAAAGGTGTTCTCAACTGGCCTACCTGGTTAAATAAAGGTGTTCTCAACTGGCCTACCTGGTTTTAAATAAAGGTGTTCTCAACTGGCCTACCTGGTTAAATAAAGGTGTTCTCAACTGGCCTACCTGGTTAAATAAAGGTGTTCTCAACTGGCCTACCTGGTTTTAAATAAAGGTGTTCTCAACTGGCCTACCTGGTTAAATAAAGGTGTTCTCAACTGGCCTACCTGGTTAAATAAAGGTGTTCTCAACTGGCCTACCTGGTTAAATAAAGGTGTTCTCAACTGGCCTACCTGGTTAAATAAAGGTGTTCTCAACTGGCCTACCTGGTTAAATAAAGGTGTTCTCAACTGGCCTACCTGGTTAAATAAAGGTGTTCTCAACTGGCCTTCCTGGTTAAATAAAGGTGTTCTCAACTAGTCTACCTGGTTAAATAAAGGTGTTCTCAACTGGCCTACCTGGTTAAATAAAGGTGTTCTCAACTAGCCTACCTGGTTAAATAAAGGTGTTCTCAACTAGCCTACCTGGTTAAATAAAGGTGTTCTCAACTAAGACAATAGAAAGTGTGCCATGTACATAATGAATGAGATCTGTTTTTATGGATAAGTGGCACCCTTCTACAAGGAGGACACAATTAATTTTATTAGGCAAGTCAGTTAAGAACAAAGCCTAGGAACACTGGGTTAACTGCCTGTTCAGGGGCAGAATGACAGATTTGTACCTTGCCAGCTCAGGGGTTTGAACTTGCAACCTTGCGGTTACTCGTCCAACGCTCTAACCACTAGGCTACCCTGCCGCCCCATTTAATTGTGCAATGAACTTTCTAGACAATTTAAAACAGTCAAGTCGGTCAGAGAACAAGAGGACTAAGATAGACAGACCCTTCCATCAGGCACCATAAAACCTCGAGCCACATGAAACATGTGCAGGAGCTGAGGTACATGTCACATTTCCAGTTGGAGTGTGTTAACGCTAACATCACAGCGAAATAATAACTTGTTTACAATTTGTACTTGGCTTCCACCCTCGCCCAAAAACAAAACCTGTACAGCTGAGGATTATGGGTGCAGCTATTCTCAGACCTCATTGTGGTGAGACAACAGACACAGCATGCGGTGGCGAGCAGGGCGTGATCGACGCCCGGACGAAGAATGGACCAGACTCGGCGAGGGACGGCTGCCATGTGGCAGGAGGAGCGGAGGGAGACAGATGGGGACCCCTGGAAGAACGTTGGGGGACGGAGTGCAGCGCTGTGTCTAGGAGCAGCCAGCCAGCGCCCACCCACCTTTACCTACGGCTGAATGCAGCAGCTGAACGAGGTCCCACACCTGTTCTCAACAGATACAGACAGGGAGACTGGAGTCATTAGCAACATAGAGGGAGTCTAGTCTGTGTGTGTGTGTGTGTTTGTCCAGAGTCCAGAGAAGAACGTCTGCATGACTGCCAGTCCAGGGAAGGAATACGGTTTGCATTCCAAACGGAACCTTATTCAGTACACTACTTCTGACCAGGGACCATAGCGGACTACACAGGAAATAGTGGGTCATTTAGGCTTCCGTTGACCCATAACAGGAAGCTGATTCCAAACCCCCACAATGCAAAGCAGCTGCTCCCTAATGCAGTGGTCTGTTTGTTCACATGTAATTAGGACTGAACAGACTTGGAATTTTCAATACATTTTGAAGAACAATGTTCTAGCCATGATTGTCTTGTTTTATAGATTAAAAATCGCCCCAAAGCTTGAAGTTATAACTTCAGTAATAATAACAATTTAATTCAATTATAGTTCTGCGCTTCTAGAGGATTCATTTTCTGATGTAACAGCAGTCTTTTATTAAGGCACATTTATTTTCTGATGTAACAGCAGTCATTTAAGGCACATTTATTTTCTGATGTAACAGCAGTCATTTAAGGCACATTTATTTTCTGATGTAACAGCAGTCATTTAAGGCACATTTATTTTCTGATGTAACAGCAGTCATTTAAGGCACATTTATTTTCTGATGTAACAGCAGTCATTTAAGGCACATTTATTTTCTGATGTAACAGCAGTCATTTAAGGCACATTCATTAGCACAGCATTTATTTTCTGATGTAACAGCAGTCATTTAAGGCACATTTATTTTCTGATGTAACAGCTGTCATTTAAGGCACATTTATTTTCTGCGGAGCTGAACCAGTTCATTAATCAGAAATATCCCAGTGAAACATTTGGCAAAAACCATCCAGTTTTCTTTTCACTGCAAAAAAGACTTGCAGTGAGAGAGGCACAGCCTATTTTTAACAGCATGGTAATGGCAAATGTGTGTGTGTGTCTGGACGTGTGTGTGTGTGTGTGTGTGTGTATGTATGTGTATGTGTGTGTGTGTCTGGTGTGTGTCTGGTGTGTGTGTGTCTGGGAGTGTGTGTGTGTGTGTGTGTGTGTGTGTATGTGTATGTGTGTGTGTGTGTGTGTGTGTGTATGTGTGTGTGTGTGTGTGTGTGTGTCTGGACGTGTGTGTGTGTGTGCATGTGTATGTGTGTGTGTGTCTGCGTGTGTGCGTGTGTGTGTGTGTGTGTCTGTGTGTGTGTGTGTGAGTGTCTGGGAGTGTGTGTGTCTGTGTGTGTGTCTGTGTGTGTCTGGGAGTGTGTGTGTCTGTGTGTGTGTGTGTCTGTGTGTGTGTCTGTGTGTGTGTGTGTGTGAGTGTCTGGGAGTGTGTGTGTCTGGGAGTGTGTGTGTCTGTGGTGTGTGTGTGTGTGTGTGTCTGTGTGTGTGTCTGTGTGTGTGTGAGTGTCTGGGATTGTGTGTGTCTGTGTGTGTGTCTGTGTGTGTGTCTGGGAGTGTGTGTGTCTGGGAGTGTGTCTGGGAGTGTGTGCTACGCAGGCAGACATCTTTGAATTGTTGTCGACTGTTATTGCTACAGCATCTCCCTGTCTGATATTGTGATTTGCAAAACTCTCTCTGTTTAGTAATACAGTTTCAATACCAAATGATCCTGAAGTCCACTTTTTAGTTATTACATTTTGGGAATATTTGATTTATGGAATGGGCTTGTGTTGGAATTAAGGAACAATTACTTAAAACACCTAATGAACTACAGTTTCTTTGGACAGGGTTTGCTCTTTTAAAAGGCCAGGAAGCCCTGGGGCTTTAGAAACTATTCTACATGGACTTTACTGCCTTTTGTGACAGTATTGTAATGAAACAGTCAGGAAGCAGGTCTCGAACCCTCGACCTTCTAGCTCGAAGTCCAGCGCGCTATTGAAAAAAATATTCGGGTGGGAGAGTCGATATCCGCATTTATAAATCCAGGGTCCTTATAGGTTTATTAGTCTTCTCACCAATTTCTGCTTAGGTTTACCTGCTTCGTTAAATTATAGGCACCATAATTAATGTGCATATTGTTTTTAGATTTTACACTGCTTGCTTCCAAACGTAATACTTTGTAAAAACGTAGTTGTTTTTCTTCACCGGACATCATGGCAGATCGAGCACAGCTCACTAAAGGAGAGTCCCCCCACGGCTACGGAGGAGTTGTTCACTAAACTGTCCCCTTA
Organism: Oncorhynchus gorbuscha; assembly: GCF_021184085.1. Taxonomy (NCBI): domain Eukaryota; kingdom Metazoa; phylum Chordata; class Actinopteri; order Salmoniformes; family Salmonidae; genus Oncorhynchus; species Oncorhynchus gorbuscha. The sequence continues at coordinate 80,755,203 of NC_060186.1, read as the reverse complement.
TTTGACCAGCAAGCTAGACATATCTATTGAGTCAGTCAAATGAATGTGGTAGCCAACAGAAAGCTGCCTTTTATCACAAATACACAACGACAAAAGTAAGGATTCGTCACGGTGGTTCAGGCAAGCTGAAGCTCCTGTTAAAATGACTAGTTAGATGGCATGCTAAATTGATATGCTATAGCAGCTAAGCTAACGCAAGCTGGTGTTAAACAATTTTAACAAGGTGTAGCTGCTAAATCTGTATTTAAGTAATACCCTATAGATTATTTTATCGATATAACCCTTTAAAAGCCGATTAAACCGCATCTTGCTCTATGAAGTCAGGATGGCCGAGCGGTCTAAGGCGCTGCGTTCAGGTCGCAGTCTCCTCTGGAGGCGTGGGTTCGAATCCCACTTCTGACAAAACTTTTTTCTTCCGTTTCACCTAAAATTCGAGATAGTGAACATTTCATTTACACTCAACCTAATAATAAAGCATAAACTCTAACCATACATGTAAAATACTCATTTTAATTGAAAGTTTCAATTGATCTCTTATAGCCTGTTTTGAAAGTGCTGCTGAAATAGGGGCCTACTGCAACCACCACTATCCACCACAAAATGACCTTGGGTGTTGGTGTTGTGTTGGGTAGTAGAGTGCAGTGATGTGTCCTATAAGTAGCATTGGTGGAAAATCTGATGGCCGAATGGTAAAGAACGTCTAGCCGCTCGAGAGCACCCCTACCTGCTGATCTATAAATTACATCTCTGTAATCTATCATGGTGTCACGCCCTGACCTTAGAGCCTTTTTATTTCTCTATATGGTTAGGTCGGGGTGTGATTTGGGTGGGCATTCTAGTTTTTCTATTTCTTTGTTTGCCGGGTATGGTTCCCAATCAGAGGCAGCTGTCTATCATTGTCTCTGATTGGGGATCATACTTATGTAACAGAGTAACTTTAAACCGTCCCCTCGTCTATACCCGGGCGCGAACCAGGGACCTTCTGCACACATCAACAACAGTCACCCACGAAACATCGTTACCCATCGCTCCACAAAAGCCGCAGCCCTTGCAGAGCAAGGGGAACTACTACTTCAAGGTCTCAGAGCAAGTGATGTAACCGATTGAAACGCTATTTAGCGCACACCGCTAACTAAGCTAGCCGTTTCACATCCGTTACACTTAGGCAGTCTTTTTTCCCACCTTCAGTTGTGGGATCTTGTCTTTGTTAGTTGCTGTCTAGCCTGCAGAACTTTGCTGTTGCTGTTTTGGCTATGTGCTCCAGCACTTTGGATTTGAAATTATACAACGACTGTGATGTTAGACCGTTCAGAGATTACAGCATTTTTTTGTACATAGCCCCCCCCCCCCCCCGTTTTAGGGAACCAAAACTTTTGGGACAAATTCACTTATGTGTATTAAAGTAGTAAAAAGTGAAGTATTTGGTTCCATATTCATAGCAGGCAATGATTACATCAAGCTTGTGTTCTACAAATATGTTGGCTGCATTTGCCCAATATAAATTAATGGGAAATAATGTATTGTGTCATTTTGGAGTCAATTTTATTGTAAATAAGAATAGAATAGGTTTCTAAACACTTCCTCCCTCATCGTGTTGTTGTAATCCTAGGATAGGATAAGTAATCCCTCTCACCCCCCCCTAAGTTTTAGATGCACTATTGTTAAGTGACTGTCCCACTGGATGTCATAAGGTGAATGCACCAATTTGTAAGTCGCTCTGGATAAGAGCGTCTGCTAAATGACTTAAATGTAAATGTAAATGTAATGGTGAGAGGGTTAGAATGTCTTGTGGGGTCTGGAACTTGCTCACTCATTTCCATTTCCGTTGTGATTGGCTCAGGAAAGCCTTCTCAGTGGACGTGGGTGGATGACATCATCACCAGTTCCTTTGACTAACCAGTGAGTCTCAACAGGGGTCTCCAATGAGTCAGAGCAGCCCGCACTCACACCCCAACCCCACGCCGACCCGGACAAGCTACTTAAGACAGGAGACAGGAGGCAGATCTTTTTGAGAGTTTGTTTGTGTTAAGGAGTGAGAGTGAGAGTGGGTGTGGGTGTGGGTGTGGGTGTGGGTGTGGGTGTGGGTGTGGGTGTGGGTGTGGGTGTGGGCAGCCCGGTGCCGATCAAGCACGTGCTCTTCTCTTAGCAGAAACACACAGCCACCAGAAAGGAGCGGGACAGGGGTGGTCCTACCTACCGTCTGCTAGCCCTTTCGTTCTGTGGTGTTTTTGTCTTTTTCTTCCTGCAGGCGCTGGAGTGCCTAGCAGTATGTCATGTTTTACAGCAATGACTCAATGTCATTTTCTTTTTTTGGGGGGGCCGTGTTCTTTATAAAAATTATAAAAAATATAATATATTAATATAATAATTTAAATTATATATACACTGTACCTTAAGCTTAGTTGAATGCACTAACTGTAAAACACTGGATAAGAGTGTCCACTAAAGCCCCGAAATGTAAATCTCATGTATGCTAACATTACTGTAGCAGTAAAACCTGTATGCTAACATTACTGTAGCAGTAAAACCTGTATGCTAACATTACTGTAGCAGTAAAACCTGTATGCTAACATTACTGTAGCAGTCAAACCTGTATGCTAACATTACTGTAGCAGTAAAACCTGTATGCTAACATTACTGTAGCAGTAAAACCTGTATGCTAACATTACTGTAGCAGTAAAACCTGTATGCTAACATTACTGTAGCAGTCAAACCTGTATGCTAACATTACTGTAGCAGTAAAACCTGTATGCTAACATTACTGTAGCAGTAAAACCTGTATGCTAACATTACTGTAGCAGTAAAACCTGTATGCTAACATTACTGTAGCAGTAAAACCTGTATGCTAACATTACTGTAGCAGTAAAACCTGTATGCTAACATTACTGTAGCAGTCAAACCTGTATGCTAACATTACTAGCAGTATGCTAACATTACTGTAGCAGTAAAACCTGTATGCTAACATTACTGTAGCAGTAAAACCTGTATGCTAACATTACTGTAGCAGTAAAACCTGTATGCTAACATTACTGTAGCAGTAAAACCTGTATGCTAACATTACTGTAGCAGTAAAACCTGTATGCTAACATTACTGTAGCAGTAAAACCTGTATGCTAACATTACTGTAGCAGTAAAACCTGTATGCTAACATTACTGTAGCAGTAAAACCTGTATGCTAACATTACTGTAGCAGTAAAACCTGTATGCTAACATTACTGTAGCAGTAAAACCTGTATGCTAACATTACTGTAGCAGTAAAACCTGTATGCTAACATTACTGTAGCAGTAAAACCTGTATGCTAACATTACTGTAGCAGTCAAACCTGTATGCTAACATTACTGTAGCAGTAAAACCTGTATGCTAACATTACTGTAGCAGTAAAACCTGTATGCTAACATTACTGTAGCAGTAAAACCTGTATGCTAACATTACTGTAGCAGTAAAACCTGTATGCTAACATTACTGTAGCAGTAAAACCTGTATGCTAACATTACTGTAGCAGTAAAACCTGTATGCTAACATTACTGTAGCAGTAAACCTGTATGCTAACATTACTGTAGCAGTAAAACCTGTATGCTAACATTACTGTAGCAGTAAAACCTGTATGCTAACATTACTGTAGCAGTAAAACCTGTATGCTAACATTACTGTAGCAGTAAAACCTGTATGCTAACATTATTGTAGCAGTAAAACCTGTATGCTAACATTACTGTAGCAGTAAAACCTGTATGCTAACATTACTGTAGCAGTAAAACCTGTATGCTAACATTACTGTAGCAGTAAAACCTGTATGCTAACATTACTGTAGCAGTAAAACCTGTATGCTAACATTACTGTAGCAGTAAAACCTGTATGCTAACATTACTGTAGCAGTAAAACCTGTATGCTAACATTACTGTAGCAGTAAAACCTGTATGCTAACATTACTGTAGCAGTAAAACCTGTATGCTAACATTACTGTAGCAGTAAAACCTGTATGCTAACATTACTGTAGCAGTAAAACCTGTATGCTAACATTACTGTAGCAGTCAAACCTGTATGCTAACATTACTGTAGCAGTAAAACCTGTATGCTAACATTATTGTAGCAGTAAAACCTGTATGCTAACATTACTGTAGCAGTAAAACCTGTATGCTAACATTACTGTAGCAGTAAAACCTGTATGCTAACATTACTGTAGCAGTAAAACCTGTATGCTAACATTACTGTAGCAGTAAAACCTGTATGCTAACATTACTGTAGCAGTAAAACCTGTATGCTAACATTACTGTAGCAGTAAAACCTGTATGCTAACATTACTGTAGCAGTAAAACCTGTATGCTAACATTACTGTAGCAGTAAAACCTGTATGCTAACATTACTGTAGCAGTAAAACCTGTATGCTAATCACATGTAGGCTAACTGACTTCTGTGATGCAATGACTTGATTGGATGAGATTTAGTCTACTTATTCAATTAGTTGAATAACTTATTCAGTTACTTAACTCTCAATGTTAGCCACTGTAAGGGTGATATACTACCCCTTTGCATAGGCCTACTTGTATAATCTGAGATGGCAGTAAAAACGATGAAGACCTCCAGCCCCTGTCTATTCATCACTATTGGGTAGATGGACATTCGTTCATGTTTAGACCTCCAGCCCCTGTCTATTCATCACTATTGGGTAGATGGACATTCGTTCATGTTTAGACCTCCAGCCCCTGTCTATTCATCACTATTGGGTAGATAGACATTCGTTCATGTTTAGACCTCCAGCCCCTGTCTATTCATCACTATTGGGTAGATGGACATTCGTTCATGTTTAGACCTCCAGCCCCTGTCTATTCATCACTATTGGGTAGATGGACATTCGTTCATGTTTAGACCTCCAGCCCCTGTCTATTCATCACTATTGGGTAGATGGACATTCGTTCATGTTTAGACCTCCAGCCCCTGTCTATTCATCACTATTGGGTAGATGGACATTCGTTCATGTTTAGACCTCCAGCCCCTGTCTATTCATCACTATTGGGTAGATGGACATTCGTTCATTTTCAAATTTGTACCTCCGTCACCTGCTTGAAGTTTTTAGATCAGGTGTTTGTGTATATATACATGAATAATCAGAAATCAAAGAACAGGAGATTGAGGACCCCCGTCCCAGTATCACCATGACTAGAATGTCCTTTCTAAGCATCCTGGTAATCCTCCCACCATGTCGTTGTTAAGCCCAGTATTTACAGAACCTGGTCACAGCCAATCAATCAAGTCCCCGGACAAACTTCCTTGGAAGTGTCTGTGGATCAGTGTACATTTTTCATAGTGAAAATAGGTTATATTGTGTACTTAATTTTTTAAAAAATTGTGCAGTATTATTGGACTTTTTTTGTTGTTGTTACCCTGCCAACAGTCTTCAGTCAAACCATATTTAATACTTGCACGTGGGGTGGTGAAGTTTATGTGAATATTTCCACAAAACCACTTCATATTTTGTGTGGCTCCATCAGAGCTCCACCAACAGAGGGAGGGGACCCGAATGGATTCTGATAAACAAACCACTGAGAGCTACAAGTTCTTCAAGTTCCACGGTGTCCACATCGCTAAGGACCAATCAGGGTCCAAACACACCAACACAGTCGTGAAGAGGCCACAACAACATCTCTTCTCCCCTCAGGAGGCTGAAAAGATTTGGCATGGGTCTTCAGATCCTCCAAATAACAAGTATACAGCTGCACCATCGAGAGCATCCTGATTGGCTGCGTCACTGCTTGGTACGGCGCTACAGAGGGTAGTGCGTTTGGCACAGTGCTTCACTGCTTGGTACGGCGCTACAGAGGGTAGTGCATTTGGCACAGTGCTTCACTGCTTGGTACGGCACTACAGAGGGTAGTGCGTTTGGCACAGTGAGTCACTGCTTGGTATGGCGCTACAGAGGGTAGTGCGTTTGGCACAGTGCGTAACTGCTTGGTATGGCGCTACAGAGGGTAGTGCGTTTGGCACAGTGCGTAACTGCTTGGTACGGCGCTACAGAGGTTAGTGCGTTTGGCACAGTGCGTAACTGGGGCCGAGCTCCCTGCCATCCAGGACCTCTATACCAGGCGGTGTCAGAGGAAGGCCCTTAAAAATTGTCAAAGCCTCCAGCCACCCAAGTCAAAGACTGTTCTGTCTGCTACCGCACGACAAGCGGTACCGGAACACCAAGTCTGGGACCAAAAAGCCCCTGAACAGCTTCTTCTCCAAGGTCATAAGACTGCTGAACAGATAATTAAATGGCTACCCGGACATTCTGCTTTTCACCCCCTACCTATATGAAGTCTCTCTGAAGTCTCTCTGAAGACGGCCTTATGACTTATGCCCATGATGACAATTATTTCACTTCCAATGCCCCTCACCCTCTCCTTCAGTCCAGATGTGCAATGTTGGTTGTCTAGCTCAAGATCAGTCTGAAACAGCATAACCCCACAAGACCCCACGTGGACGGGGTTGGCTTCCCCGGATAATGCCGAGTCATCCATTGACTCCCGGTGGCATACCGTTGAAAACGTGCTAAATTTGTTTCCCCCTGGGATTATGCAACGCTGAAGTCCTGGCCATGTGTCTGCCGAAAGCCTCAGCAGATTTGGTAGCGATCTGAGGGTTAGCGATTAGAGAGGCTTTCCGTTCTATCCTTAGCCTGGTCCGAACCCACGACAACCAGATTAGCAGGTAGCGGAAGACACAGGGAGGGAGGAGAGAGAGAGAGTATGGGAGGGGGGAGGGGAGAAAGAGAGAGAGAGAACTGATTAGCAGATAGCTGCCACCAGTAGAGGCCTCACGGGGAGGGAGGTGAGAGAGAGCATGGGAGGGGGGGGGGTGGGAGAGAGCATGGGAGGGGGGGAGGTGTGGTGCTTCAGGCTTCAGACTTGACACTTCCTTCTGACCTCTGATCGCTTTGGTATTGCTCGCAGCGTGCAGACTGATGGTTTGTTGTCATGTTTGGAGTCTATATGTAGGGAACAGGTTGGTACCTACCTGTCGCTGTGGTTTTTCAAGCAGTTTGGGTCTCCTAACTCCCGAGATTGGTTATCATGAGTGTTGGAAGCGTAAGTATCTTATGCATCTATACTGGTAATGCTTGGGCCCAGAGTTTGCACCTGTCTTTTTCAAAAAGTGAATTAAACATTGAAGATAGAACAAAATATTTAAAGTAAATGTAAGGAGAAAGAATAAGATGTTAGGGAAGGTATGGATACAGATAGTTGTCTTGGTGTTAAATCCCTTACTAGTACAGATAGTTGTCTTGGGGTTAAATCCCTTACTAGTACAGATAGTTGTCTTGGTGTCTCTGTGTTAAATCCCTTACTAGTACAGATAGTTGTCTCTGTGTTAAATCCCTTACTAGTACAGATAGTTGTCTTGGTGTCTCTGTGTTAAATCCCTTACTAGTACAGATAGTTGTCTTGGTGTCTCTGTGTTAAATCCCTTACTAGTACAGATAGTTGTCTTGTTTTTAAATCCCTTACTAGTACAGATAGTTGTCTTGGTGTCTCTGTGTTAAATCCCTTACTAGTACAGATAGTTGTCTCTGTGTTAAATCCCTTACTAGTACAGATAGTTGTCTTGGTGTCTCTGTGTTAAATCCCTTACTAGTACAGATAGTTGTCTTGGTGTCTCTGTGTTAAATCCCTTACTAGTACAGATAGTTGTCTTGTTTTTAAATCCCTTACTAGTACAGATAGTTGTCTTGGTGTCTCTGTGTTAAATCCCTTACTAGTACAGATAGTTGTCTCTGTGTTAAATCCCTTACTAGTACAGATAGTTGTCTTGGTGTCTCTGTGTTAAATCCCTTACTAGTACAGATAGTTGTCTTGTTTTTAAATCCCTTACTAGTACAGATAGTTGTCTTGGTGTCTCTGTGTTAAATCCCTTACTAGTACAGATAGTTGTCTTGGTGTCTCTGTGTTAAATCCCTTACTAGTACAGATAGTTGTCTTGTTTTTAAATCCCTTACTAGTACAAATCAAATCAAATCAAATCAAATTTATTTATATAGCCCTTCGTACATCAGCTGATATCTCAAAGTGCTGTACAGAAACCCAGCCTAAAACCCCAAACAGCAAACAATGCAGGTGTAAAAGCACGGTGGCTAGGAAAAACTCCCTAGAAAGGCCAAAACCTAGGAAGAAACCTAGAGAGGAACCAGATAGTTGCCGGGTAGAGATTATAACAGAAAATGACCAAGATGTTCAAATGTTCATAAATGACCAGCATGGTTAATAATAAGGCAGAACAGTTGAAACTGGAGCAGCTAGGTGGTGGGGACAGCAGATCATGTCAGGTAGTCCTGGGGCACGGTCCTAGGGCTCAGGTCCTCCGAGAGAGAGAAAGAAAGAGAGAATTAAATGGCCAGTCCTCTTACTGGAGATTATAACAGAACGTGGCCAAGATGTTCAAATGTTCATAAATGACCAGCATGGTTGAATAATAGTACAGATAGTTGTCTTGGTGTCTCTGTGTTAAATCCCTTACTAGTACAGATAGTTGTCTCTGTGTTAAATCCCTTACTAGTACAGATAGTTGTCTCTGTGTTAAATCCCTTACTAGTACAGATAGTTGTCTCTGTGTTAAATCCCTTACTGAAATAGTAATCTAAACTTCGTGCCTGGTGCAGATGCTTAGTAGTGTAAATCTGGGGCTAAGACTATCTGTTCCACACAGCGATGACCTGTTATCCGCAGGGCAGCAAAAGTTAAGATTGTTGGGAGAAGAACTCAAAAGGTTGAGGGAATGACCTCATTGGTCATTGGTTCAGTAAAGACCAAATGTTGCTATCAAAAGAACCACGTTTTTGTTGATGAAAAGATATAGTATAAAATATGTTTTTTTTTTTTTTTTTGCACAATTTTAACTATCTGTGAAACCAATAGAAAGTATTAGATGCAGCAACAATGCAATCTGTTCTCTTTTCACTGGTTCCATTTATTCGATGTTCATTGCAGCCAAGGTATTGACAGGTAACCTAGGGGAGAGCCGAGCTGACAAGGTGAAATAATGTGAGGATGTAATATAATAATAATATAATATATGCCATTTAGCAGACGCTTTTATCCAAAGCGACTTACAGTCATGTGTGCATACATTCTACGTATGGGTGGTCCCGGGGATCGAACCCACTACCCTGGCGTTACAAGCGCCATGCTCTACCAACTGAGCTACAGAAGGACCACATGTGCCCTTGATGTTGACAATATGGATGATCTGGTCATGAGCAGAAGAGGAAAAGACCCGTGGTGAACTAGGGCCACAAATAGCAGTTATTCCCTAAACAGTGCACTACTTTGGACGAGAGCCCACATCATCATCGTTCGGCTGCAGGAAAGTCGACCAGCTCTACGGTCACTGGTCTAAAGAAGTGCACTACATAGGGGATAGGGGTGCTATTTGTGTCACAAACTACAATAGATAAGGCTGTCTTCGTTCCTGACCTCTACCAGGTCGGAGGATGTTGTTTGCAATTCCCTCCCCTCACTCCTTCTGGGACCCAAGATTGTCAGCCATGACATCTCGTGGGGCAAGATGAGATAATCAAGAATGATTTAGTTTTTTCCTCGTCTTTATGAACATTTATCAAAGTGAAAGGTGAGGAGAATGTTGGTCATCTCCAATCTAATAGCATCTTTAATAGAAAGGTATTATTGGACCATGCTGGTCATTTATGAACATTTGAACATCTTGGCCATGTTCTGTTATAATCTCCACCCGGCACAGCCAGAAGAGGACTGGCCACCCCACATAGCCTGGTTCCTCTCTAGGTTTCTTCCTAGGTTTTGGCCTTTCTAGGGAGTTTTTCCTAGCCACCGTGCTTCTACACCTGCATTGCTTGCTGTTTGGGGGTTTTAGGCTGGGTTTCTGTACAGCACTTTGAGATATCAGCTGATGTACGAAGGGCTATATAAATACATTTGATTTGATTTGAAGAGGGTGTATACTAAATGCCTAGTCTGAACATTAAACAAGTGCAATGGAATGTTATTGTCAGCAGCACCTCAGGAGGCCATTTTGAGGTCATTTAAAAAAAAAGTTTTTTTTTTTTTTTTTTTTTTTACTATGGATTGGTTTAGTACTTTACCAGATGTTCAAAGTAGTTGCAAAAAGCAGGGTGTGACGCACGGCAGCTATTTTGCGGCAGCCATTTTGAATCACATCAGTGATCACAGTGGAGAGGTGACTCTAGGTGGAGGTGACAGAGGTGACTGTTTAAGAATGGAGGGAGCTTCCCTCATGCTGAATGCACAACAGGAGTGAACTATCACAGGATACTAGATTGTGAACAATTAAGAAAAAAGGTATTTTAAACCGACCCAGGTGTAAACTTGTTGATCTACTCTGAGTCTACCAAACATTAGGAATATTGAGTTGCACCCCCTTTTGCCCTCCCTCAGAACAGCCTCAATTCGTACAGCGATGGACTACAAGGTGTCAACATGGGATGCTGGCCCATGTTGACTCCAATGTTTCCCACAGCTATGTCAAGTTGGGTGGATGTCCTTTGGGTGGTGAATGATTCCTGATACACACGGGAAACAGTTGAGCGTGAAAAACCCAGCAACGTTGCAGTTCTTGAAACACTCAAACCGGTGCACCTGGCGCCTACTACCATACCCTGTTAAAAGGCACTTCAATCTTTTGTCTTGCCCATTCACCCTCTGAATGGCACGCAGACACAATCCATGTCTCAAGGCTTAAAAATACTATAAAATACTATTGAATACGAACAAATAACCATGTCTTGTTTGTCTCAAGGCTTGAAAATTCTTCTTTAATCTGTTTCTTCCTCTTCATTTACACGGACTGATGTGGATTTAATGGACAAGGTTTATTTTCTGTCAGACTACGGCATCTATATTGATCTTCTGTCTCTTCACTGTACTGAATGAGTTCTGCAAGAGACAACCATTCTGTCTTTTCACACTACTGAATGAGTTCTGCAAGAGACAACCATTCTGTCTTTTCACACTACTGAATGAGTTCTGCAAGAGACAACCATTCTGTCTTTTCACACTACTGAATGAGTTCTGCAAGAGACAACCATTCTGTCTTTTCACACTACTGAATGAGTTCTGCAAGAGACAACCATTCTGTCTTTTCACACTACTGAATGAGTTCTGCAAGAGACAACCATTCTGTCTTTTCACACTACTGAATGAGTTCTGCAAGAGACAACCATTCTGTCTTTTCACACTACTGAATGAGTTCTGCAAGAGACAACCATTCTGTCTTTTCACACTACTGAATGAGTTCTGCAAGAGACAACCATTCTGTCTTTTCACACTACTGAATGAGTTCTGCAAGAGACAACCATTCTGTCTTTTCACACTACTGAATGTATACTGTATTTATGTAGTGTACAGTACACAGTAATGTATTTATGTAGTGTACTGTATTTATGTAGTGTACAGTATTTATGTAGTGTACTGTACACAGTACTGTATTTATGTAGTGTACTGTATTTATGTAGTGTACTGTATTTATGTAGTGTACAGTACACAGTACTGTATTTATGTAGTGTACTGTATTTATGTAGTGTACTGTATTTATGTAGTGTACAGTACACAGTACTGTATTTATGTAGTGTACTGTATTTATGTAGTGTACTGTATTTATGTAGTGTACTGTATTTATGTAGTGTGCTGTATTTATGTAGTGTACAGTACACAGTAATGTATTCATGTAGTGTACTGTATTTATGTAGTGTACTGTATTTATGTAGTGTACTGTATTTATGTAGTGTACAGTACACAGTACTCTATTTATGTAGTGTACAGTACACAGTACTCTATTTATGTAGTGTACTGTATTTATGTAGTGTACTGTATTTATGTAATGTGCTGTATTTATGTAGTGTACTGTATTCATGTAGTGTACTGTATTTATGTAGTGTACTGTATTTATGTAGTGTACTGTATTTATGTAGTGTGCTGTATTTATGTAGTGTACAGTACACAGTAATGTATTCATGTAGTGTACTGTATTTATGTAGTGTACTGTATTTATGTAGTGTACAGTACACAGTACTGTATTTATGTAGTGTACAGTACACAGTACTGTATTTGGCCCCCCAATGGCGGAACAAACTCCCTCACGACGCCAGGACAGCGGAGTCAATCACCACCTTCCGGAGACACCTGAAACCCCACCTCTTTAAGGAATACCTAGGATAGGATAAGTAATCCCTCTCACCCCCCCCCCCTTTAAGATTTAGATGCACTATTGTAAAGTGACTGTTCCACTGGATGTCATAAGGTGAATGCACCAATTTGTAAGTCGCTCTGGATAAGAGCGTCTGCTAAATGACTTAAATGTAATGTAAATGTTTATTTAGTGTACAGTACACAGTACTGTATTTATGTAATGTACTATACACTGTGCTGTATTTGTGTATTGTGTACAATTTGTTGAACTGGTTGATATTGGCATTATGGGGAAAATGTATATATTGAACAATAACTTGTAATGCTTTCATCTTCAGCACAGTGACTTAGAGTAGATGAAGCCAAGGACAGGTCCACTTTCTCTGTTCTTGAAGCGGTCGGCTCGCGAAGCCTAAGCTCTTTACATAAAGTCACATGAAGCTTACCTCTGTTGCTGCCTGTCCTCTTTAACTCTCTCTCCTGCTCTCTACCTCTGTCCTCTTTATCCCTCTCTCCTGCTCTCTACCTCTGTCCTCTTTATCCCTCTCTCCTGCTCTCTACCTCTGTCCTCTTTATCCCTCTCTCCTGCTCTCTACCTCTGTCCTCTTTATCCCTCTCTCCTGCTCTCTACCTCTGTCCTCTTTATCCCTCTCTCCTGCTCTCTACCTCTGTCCTCTTTATCCCTCTCTCCTGCTCTCTAGCTCTGTCCTCTTTGTCTGTCCTGGTCTCCATCTACCTGTCCTCTTTATCTCTGCCTGTCCTGGTCTCCATCTAGCTGTCCTCTTTAACTCTGTCTGTCCTGGTCTCTATCTACCTGTCCTCTTTAACTCTCTCTGTCCTGGTCTCCATCTACCTGTCTGTCCTCTCTACCTGTCTGTCCTGGTCTCTATCTACCTGTCCTCTTTAACTCTCTCTGTCCTGGTCTCCATCTACCTGTATGTCCTCTCTACCTGTCTGTCCTGGTCTCTATCTACCTGTCCTCTTTAACTCTCTCTGTCCTGGTCTCCATCTACCTGTATGTCCTCTCTACCTGTCTGTCCTGGTCTCTATCTACCTGTCCTCTTTAACTCTCTCTGTCCTGGTCTCCATCTACCTGTCTGTCCTCTTTATCCCTGTCTGTCCTCTTTACCTGTCTGTCCTCTTTATCCCTGTCTGTCCTCTTTATCCCTGTCTGTCCTCTTTATCCATGTCTGTCCTCTCTACCTGTCTGTCCTCTTTATCCCTGTCTGTCCTCTCTACCTGTCTGTCCTCTTTAACCCCGTCTGTCCTCTTTATCCCTGTCTGTCCTCTCTACCTGTCTGTCCTCTTTATCCCTGTCTGTCCTCTTTATCCCTGTCTGTCCTCTTTAACCTTGTCTGTCCTCTTTATCCCTGTCTGTCCTCTCTACCTGTCTGTCCTCTTTATCCCTGTCTGTCCTCTTTATCCCTGTCTGTCCTCTTTAACCCTGTCTGTCCTCTCTACCTGTCTGTCCTCTTTATCCCTGTCTGTCCTCTCTACCTGTCTGTCCTCTTTAACCCTGTCTGTCCTCTCTACCTGTCTGTCCTCTTTAACCCTGTCTGTCCTCTCTACCTGTCTGTCCTCTTTATCCCTGTCTGTCCTCTCTACCTGTCTGTCCTCTTTATCCCTGTCTGTCCTCTTTATCCATGTCTGTCCTCTCTACCTGTCTGTCCTCTTTATCCCTGTCTGTCATCTTTATCCCTGTCTGTCCTCTCTACCTGTCTGTCCTCTTTATCCCTGTCTGTCCTCTTTATCCCTGTCTGTCCTCTCTACCTGTCTGTCCTCTTTATCCCTGTCTGTCCTCTTTAAACCTGTCTGTCCTGTTTATCCCTGTCTGTCCTCTTTATCCCTGTCTGTCCTCTCTACCTGTCTGTCCTCTTTATCCCTGTCTGTCCTCTTTAACCCTGTCTGTCCTCTTGAACCCTGTCTGTCCTCTTTATCCCTGTCTGTCCTCTTTATCCCTGTCTGTCCTCTCTACCTGTCTGTCCTCTTTATCCCTGTCTGTCCTCTTTATCCCTGTCTGTCCTCTTTAACCCTGTCTGTCCTCTTTAACCCTGTCTGTCCTCTCTATCCCTGTCTGTCCTCTTTATCCCTGTCTGTCGTCTTTATCCCTGTCTGTCCTCTTTATCCCTGTCTGTCCTCTCTACCTGTCTGTCCTCTCTATCTGTTTGTCCTCTCTACCTGTCTGTCCTCTCCACCTGTCTGTCCTCTCTATCTGTTTGTCCTCTCCACCTGTCTGTCCTCTCTACCTGTCTGTCCTCTCTACCTGTCTGTCCTCTCCACCTGTCTGTCCTCTCTACCTGTCTGTCCTCTCTACCTGTCTGTCCTCACCTTCCATGAATGTTATGCAAAAATCACAGCATTCCTTAAAAGATCCCAAAGCAAAGTCGCATGTAACAACTTAAGGCCAATGTTGTCAACAACGCTGTCAGTGTTTGTAGACAAAGTTACAAATGTGCATGATCATATTCAAAGCACAGTATCAAGCCTTGACATTGCCCTGCAATGGTTCCTTACGAATGACAGTAAATATAAATAGCTCTATTTAAATGGGTTTATACCTAAAGATGAGGCCTACTGCCAAGCTCTCTCGTATGTAACCATTATTTAACTAGGCAACGAGGCGTGTTGTATGTTGTATGTTGTATGTTGTATGTTGTATGTTGTATATTGTATATTGTATGTTGTATGTTGTATGTTGTATGTTGTATATTGTATGTTGTATATTGTATGTTGTATGTTGTATGTTGTATATTGCATGTTGTATGTTGTATGTTGCATGTTGTATGTTGTATGTTGTATGTTGTATGTTGCATGTTGTATGTTGTATATTGTATGTTGTATGTTGTATGTTGTACATTGCATGTTGTATGTTGTATGTTGTATGTTGCATGTTGTATGTTGCATGTTGCATGTTGTATGTTGCATGTTGCATGTTGCATGTTGCATGTTGCATGTTGTATATTGTATGTTGTATGTTGTATGTTGCATGTTGCATGTTGTATGTTGTGTATTGTATGTTGTATGTTGTATATTGTATGTTGCATGTTGCATGTTGCATGTTGTATATTGTATGTTGTATGTTGTATATTGTATGTTGCATGTTGCATGTTGTATGTTGTATGTTGTATGTTGTATATTGTATGTTGTATATTGTATGTTGTATATTGTATATTGTATGTTGTATATTGTATGTTGTATGTTGTATATTGCATGTTGTATGTTGTATGTTGTATGTTGTATGTTGCATGTTGCATGTTGTATGTTGTATATTGTATGTTGTATGTTGTATATTGTATGTTGTATGTTGTATATTGTATGTTGTATATTGTATGTTGTATATTGTATGTTGTATGTTGTATGTTGTATATTGCATGTTGTATGTTGTATGTTGCATGTTGCATGTTGCATGTTGTATGTTGTATATTGTATATTGTATGTTGTATGTTGTATATTGTATGTTGTATGTTGCATGTTGCATGTTGTATGTTGTATATTGTATGTTGTATGTTGTATATTGTATGTTGTATGTTGCATGTTGCATGTTGTATGTTGTATATTGTATGTTGTATGTTGCATGTTGCATGTTGTATGTTGTATGTTGTATGTTGTATGTTGTATATTGTATGTTGCATGTTGTATATTGCATGTTGTATGTTGTATGTTGTATGTTGTATGTTGCATGTTGCATGTTGTATATTGTATGTTGTATGTTGTATATTGTATGTTGTATGTTGTATGTTGCATGTTGTATGTTGTATGTTGTATATTGTATGTTGTATGTTGCATGTTGTATGTTGCATGTTGTATGTTGTATGTTGCATGTTGCATGTTGTATATTGTATGCTGCATGTTGTATATTGTATGTTGCATGTTGCATGTTGTATGTTGTATATTGTATGTTGTATATTGTATGTTGCATGTTGTATGTTGTATGTTGTATATTGTATGTTGTATATTGTATGTTGTATGTTGTATGTTGTATGACTCCTTCCTTTATATTCATCTGTTTAAGGATATACAGAATATGTTCAGTATGTAATGTTTCAGTGAACACCGAACGGGAGAAGTACTGTTGTTCTATCATACATGCAATAATGTCTGAGGGGGGATATAACATATATTCTGCGTAGCAATTAAGTACCAGAACTATGATTGTTTTCAATTAATACGGTCAAAATGAAACCAAAAAAAAAGCTTCTTAAGCGAAAAAATTCTCAAGCAAGAATTTTTGCTCTGACTGTTTCTGTTAGTGGTCTGAGTGACGGGCCTCATTGGAAGACTCTAACGTAACCTGTTTCTGGTCTGAGTGACGGGCCTCATTGGAAGAGTCTAACGTAACCTTTCTCTGGTCTGAGTGACGGGCCTCATTGGAAGAGTCTAACGTAACCTGTCTCTGGTCTGAGTGACTGGCCTCATTGGAAGAGTCTAACGTAACCTGTCTCTGGTCTGAGTGACGGGCCTCATTGGAAGAGTCTAACGTAACCTGTTTCTGGTCTGAGTGACGGGCCTCATTGGAAGACTCTAACGTAACCTGTCTCTGGTCTGAGTGACGGGCCTCATTGGAAGACTCTAACGTAACCTGTCTCTGGTCTGAGTGACGGGCCTCATTGGAAGAGTCTAACGTAACCTGTTTCTGGTCTGAGTGACGGGCCTCATTGGAAGACTCTAACGTAACCTGTCTCTGGTCTGAGTGACGGGCCTCATTGGAAGACTCTAACGTAACCTGTCTCTGGGAGTGGTCTGAGTGACGGGCCTCATTGGAAGACTCTAACGTAACCTGTCTCTGGGAGTGGTCTGAGTGACGGGCCTCATTGGAAGACTCTAACGTAACCTGTCTCTGGTCTGAGTGACGGGCCTCATTGGAAGACTCTAACGTAACCTGTCTCTGGTCTGAGTGACAGGCCTCATTGGAAGACTCTAACGTAACCTGTCTCTGGTCTGAGTGACGGGCCTCATTGGAAGACTCTAACGTAACCTGTCTCTGGGAGTGGTCTGAGTGACGGGCCTCATTGGAAGACTCTAACGTAACCTGTCTCTGGGAGTGGTCTGAGTGACGGGCCTCATTGGAAGACTCTAACGTAACCGGTCTCTGGTCTGAGTGACGGGCCTCATTGGAAGACTCTAACGTAACCTGTCTCTGGGAGTGGTCTGAGTGACGGGCCTCATTGGAAGAGTCTAACGTAACCTGAAAACCAGCTGTTGTTGGCAGAGAGTTTTGAAACTCTCTTTGTTATTGGTCTATTCACTTATACCACCTGGTGATGTTGTCAGGTGGTCCAGCACCCCCCCACACCCCCACCCCCACCCCAGCTAAATTATTTGACACTTCAGGTGGTCTTTTCAAACAGCTCTTACACTAAAAGTGCATCAGAATTTTCACAATTTCCCAGTATTATTCCAACCTCACAGTTTGTAGAAATATATAAAACACACATATATATAAATATATATAATATATAAAACACACATATATATAAATATATATAATATATAAAACAGAGGGAAATCCCGTTTTTTGATTGCATCATCATCATTAGCCCCTGTTAACCTTCTCTCTCCTTCCTCTCTTCCAGTGTTGGGCCAATAAGAGGAACACAGACACTGTGTGGACCACCCGCCCCTAGAGAACCAGCCAGCGTAACCATGACAACAGCCACCCGCCCCTAGACAACCAGCCAGCGTAACCATGACAACAACCACCTGCCCCTAGAGAACCAGCCAGCGTAACCATGACAACAACCACCGGCCCCTAGACAACCAGCCAGCGTAACCATGACAACAACCACCTGCCCCTAGACAACCAGCCAGCGTAACCATGACAACAACCACCTACCCCTAGACAACCAGCCAGCGTAACCATGACAACAGCCACCTGCCCCTAGACAACCAGCCAGCGTAACCATGACAACAGCCACCTGCCCCTCACCTTCTCTCGACTGAGATAACTTCATCCAGTGACGGGGACTGACTAGGAAGTAACAGCCGTTGGACAGGAAGTAATAAAGATGTCTTCCCATAAGCGCAGCTTCCAGTGCTTCGATGCCATCTTGGATGACGATGGCCACCACCACCACCACCCCAAACTCTCACTCCCCTTCGTGCTGCGTTCTGCCCCCACGCCGTCCCCCAGCAGATCTTCCCATAGTGGGGGTAGCACTTACCAGGAGCCCCTGGAGGACCAAGGGTGCTACCTGTGTGCCCAGGCCACGGAGGCCAAACAGGAGATCCAGAGAGAGGCCCAGAGAGAGGCCCAGAGAGAGGCCCAGAGAGAGCCTTCAGCCTGGTACCTCCCTCCGGTCCACCACCCACAGCAGTATGTCCGCAGGACACCTGCCCGGCCTGACGAGCCCACTGCTGAGTCCTCTGGCCACCAGCACCCCCAGCAGTATGTCCGCAGGCGACCTGCCCGGCCTGACGAGCCCACTGCTGAGGCCTCTGACCACCAGCACCCCCAGAAGTATGTCCGCAAGCGACCTGCCCGGCCCGACGAGCCCACAGCTGAGGCCTCTGACCACCAGCACCTCACCAGGCACAACAAGAAGGTGGTACTGGTGAAGAATAGCGACCTCTCTGTTCAGAGGACCATCGTGCTCCATCGCAGGACTCTCCGCAGCCTGAGCCTGTTTCTGGAGGAGCTGTCTGAGTTCATGCAGTACCACATCAGGAAGCTGTACACTCTGGAGGGACACAAGGTGACACCAGGGACCGGCTGTCTGTTGCAATAGAATAGAATGGAATGGAATGGAATGGAATGGAATAGAACAGAATAGAATAGAACAAAATAGAATGGAATAGAACAGAATAGAATAGAATAGAATGGAATAGAACAGAATAGAATAGAATAGAATGGAATAGAACAGAATGGAATGGAATAGAACAGAATAGAATAGAATAGAACAAAATAGAATGGAATAGAACAGAATAGAATAGAATAGAATGGAATAGAACAGAATAGAATAGAATGGAATAGAACAGAATGGAATGGAATAGAACAGAATAGAATAGAACAGAATGGAATAGAACAGAATGGAATGGAATGGATTATAAGAGAATGAAATGGAATAGAACACAATAGAATAGAACAGAATGCAATAGAACAGAATAGAATGGAATAGAACACAATAGAATAGAACATAATAGAATGGAATAGAACAGAATAGAATGGAATAGAACAGAATGGAATAGAACAGAATGGAATGGAATAGAACAGAATAGAATAGAATAGAATAGAATAGAATAGAATGGAATGGAATAGAACAGAATGGAATGGAATAGAACAGAATAGAATAGAACAGAATGGAATGGAATATAACAGAATGAAATGGAATAGAACACAATAGAATAGAACAGAATGGAATAGAACAGAATAGAATGGAATAGAACACAATAGAATAGAACATAATAGAATGGAATAGAACAGAATAGAATGGAATATAACAGAACAGAATAGAATGGAATAGAATCGAACAGAATAGAATTGAATAGAACAGAATAGAATCAAATCGAATAGAATGGAATAGAACAGAATGGAATGGAATAGAACAGAACAGAACAGAATAGAATGGAATAGAACAGAATAGAATAAAATAGAATAGAATGGAATAGAACAGAATAGAATGGAATAGAACAGAATAGAACAGAATAGAATAGAACAGAATAGAATAGAACATAATAGAATGGAATAGAACAGAACATAATAGAATGGAATAGAACAGAATAGAATAAAATAGAATAGAATGGAATAGAACAGAATAGAATGGAATAGAACAGAATAGAATGGAATAGAACAGAATAGAATAGAACAGAATAGAATAGAACATAATAGAATGGAATAGAACAGAACATAATAGAATGGAATAGAACAGAATAGAATAAAATAGAATAGAATGGAATAGAACAGAATAGAATGGAATAGAACAGAATAGAATAGAACAGAATAGAATGGAATAGAACAGAATAGAATAGAACAGAATAGAATGGAATAGAACAGAATAGAATAGAACAGAATGGAATAGAACAGAATAGAACAGAATAGAATAGAACAGAATGGAATAGAACAGAATAGAATAGAACAGAATAGAATGGAATAGAACAGAATAGAATAGAACAGAATGGAATAGAACAGAATAGAATTGAACAGAATAGAACGGAATGGAATAGAATAGAATGGAATAGAACAGAATCGAATCAAATAATTCAATATCTCGTAGAGACATTTGCTTTGTCACAAAGGACAGTCATACATAGCATATGAAATAACATATATCACAAGACATAATAACCAGGAAATAAACAGAATGTGTAAGAATTGTTTTTAGTCATCACATGAATAATTTGGTTTGGAAAATGTTACGCAACAGTGTGGAGATTTGAGAGCAGTTTTCTTGTTTTTTTTCCCATCTCCAATTGCCTGTGAGAGAGGCCTGGAAATGTGAGCGTGAAAGAGAGGCCTCTAGTGGCAGGAGTTATGATTACTTTATCTTTACCAAAGCCCCGTCAACCCTGATATGCTAAGATTCCATTTTTCTATTCAAAACCGATTTGTATTAATTACAGTAGGAGAACCTTCATCTTTTGTTAAAGCCTATCTCTTTAAGAGGCAGAGATCACTCTGGCTTGTCTTGTACCAGTCCAGGCATTTCCTGTCTGTCGTATCCTATTAGTAATTTATGTAACTTAGCAGACTTGCTTATCTAAAGCAAATTACAGGAGCAATGACAGTTAAGTGCCTTGCTCAAGGGTTCAGACAGATTTTTGTTGCTTTTGTCAGCTTGTGGATTCAAACGAGTGATATTTTGTTTACTGGCCCAATGCTCTTAACCACTAGGCGACCTGTCCTCCTGCCCTATTCTACCCAGGATGATCATACTGTACTGCTCTCTACTTCACTCTGTTAGTGGCACCGACACCGCTACTGAAACTCCCCAAGGATGCATCAGAACCAAACCCCTACAGACACAGGGTGATAATGGATCAGAACCCCTACAGACACAGGGTGATAATGGATCAGAACCCCTACAGCCATAGGGTGATAATGGATCAGAACCCCTACAGACACAGGGTGATAATGGATCAGAACCAAACCCCTACAGACACAGGGTGATAATGGATCAGAACCCCTACAGACACAGGGTGATAATGGATCAGAACCAAACCCCTACAGACACAGGGTGATAATGGATCAGAACCCCTACAGCCATAGGGTGATAATGGATCAGAACCCCTACAGACACAGGGTGATAATGGATCAGAACCCCTACAGACACAGGGTGATAATGGATCAGAACCAAACCCCTACAGACACAGGGTGATAATGGATCAGAACCCCTACAGCCATAGGGTGATAATGGATCAGAACCAAACCCCTACAGCCATAGGGTGATAATGGATCAGAACCCCTACAGACATAGGGTGATAATGGATCAGAACCCCTACAGACACAGGGTGATAATGGATCAGAACCCCTACAGACATAGGGTGATAATGGATCAAAGCCCTACAGCCACAGGGTGATAATGGATCAGAACCAAAGCCCTACAGCCACAGGGTGATAATGGATCAGAACCAAACCCCTACAGACACAGGGTGATAATGGATCAGAACCCCTACAGCCATAGGGTGATAATGGATCAGAACCCCTACAGACACAGGGTGATAATGGATCAAAGCCCTACAGCCACAGGGTGATAATGGATCAGAACCAAACCCCTACAGACACAGGGTGATAATGGATCAAACCCCTACAGCCATAGGGTGATAATGGATCAGAACCCATACAGACATTCTGTAGCTCAGTTGGTAGAGCATGGCGCTTGTAACGCCAGGGTAGTGGGTTCGATCCCCGGGACCACCCATACGTAGAATGTATGCACACATGACTGTAAGTCGCTTTGGATAAAAGCGTCTGCTAAATGGCATATATTATATATTATAATGGATCAAACCCCTACAGACACAGGGTGATAATGGATCAAACCCCTACAGACATAGGGTGATAATGGATCAGAACCCCTACAGCCATAGGGTGATAATGGATCAGAACCCCTACAGACACAGGGTGATAATGGATCAAACCCCTACAGACACAGGGTGATAATGGATCAGAACCAAACCCCTACAGACATAGGGTGATAATGGATCAGAACCCCTACAGACATAGGGTGATAATGGATCAGAACCCCTACAGACATAGGGTGATAATGGATCAAACCCCTACAGACACAGGGTGATAATGGATCAGAACCCCTACAGACACAGGGTGATAATGGATCAGAACCAAAGCCCTACAGACACAGGGTGATAATGGATCAGAACCAAACCCCTACAGACACAGGGTGATAATGGATCAGAACCCCTACAGACACAGGGTGATAATGGATCAGAACCCCTACAGACACAGGGTGATAATGGATCAGAACCCCTACAGACACAGGGTGATAATGGATCAGAACCAAACCCCTACAGACACAGGGTGATAATGGATCAGAACCAAACCCCTACATACATAGGGTGATAATGGATCAGAACCCCTACAGCCATAGGGTGATAATGGATCAGAACCCCTACAGACACAGGGTGATAATGGATCAGAACCCCTACAGCCATAGGGTGATAATGGATCAGAACCCCTACAGACACAGGGTGATAATGGAACCAAACCCCTACAGCCATAGGGTGATAATGGATCAGAACCCCTACAGACAGGGTGATAATGCATCAGAACCCCTACAGACACAGGGTGATAATGGATCAGATGTGATCAGGGTGATAATGGATCAGGGTGATAATGGATCAGAACCCCTACAGCCATAGGGTGATAATGGATCAGAACCCCTACAGACACAGGGTGATAATGGATCAGAACCCCTACAGACACAGGGTGATAATGGATCAGAACCCCTACAGCCATAGGGTGATAATGGATCAGAACCCCTACAGACACAGGGTGATAATGGAACCAAACCCCTACAGCCATAGGGTGATAATGGATCAGAACCCCTACAGACAGGGTGATAATGCATCAGAACCCCTACAGACACAGGGTGATAATGGATCAGAACCAAACCCCTACAGCCACAGGGTGATAATGGATCAGAACCAAAGCCCTACAGACACAGGGTGATAATGGATCAGAACCCCTACAGCCACAGGGTGATAATGGATCAGAACCAAAGCCCTACAGACACAGGGTGATAATGGATCGAGTTAAAAGTTAACAGTTCCAGCAAAAGTTGACACCGTCATAGTTGAATTCAATTTTTCTTCTGTGCATGCCCCTTGATTATCCTCAGATAGTTTATCAAAACCCGGCAACCCCCCCAAAAATCATAAATCTGAAAGGTCAAATGAGTCACTTCAAGACTTCTCTGAATGTAATATTTGTTATATTGTTCATTTTGTTGTACTTACTGCTTACAGTGCATTTTGTATTTTTCCAACTGTAAAAAGCACACTGGCAGTTGAACCAGATAAATGGCTTATATCCGCAGTCACACGTAGCCTGGATGAGGATAATTAATCGTTGCTGTAGTGGAAGACATATTTCTGAGCGACTCTTGGTTTCAAATAGCCTGTGTATTCTCAACACTGACCTGCTTCTAGTCTTTCAAAATAGCTCTGTTTCAACAAGGATTAATAGTTACGCAGGAGGACTGAAACATCCTAGCAGTCTAAATACACACACACACACGCACGCACGCACGCACACACACACACAGACACACACACACACACACACACACACACACACACACACACACACACACACACACACACACACACACACACACACACACACACACACACACACACACACACACACACACACACACACACACACACACACACACACACACACACACACACACACACACACACACACACACACACACACACACACACACACACACACACACACACATACACACACACTCCCAGATATATATATATACACACACACTCCCAGACATATATATATATATGTGTGTGTGTGTGTGTGTGAGGGAATATCCCGATTGTTTTACCAGATGACAAAACATCAGAAGTGCCTACATCTAAGAGGGTGGCAGCAGGGTAGCCTAGTGGTTAGAGTGTAGAGGTGGTAGGGTAGCCTAGTGGTTAGAGTGTAGAGGTGGTAGGGTAGCCTAGTGGTTAGAGTGTAGAGGAGGTAGGGTAGCCTAGTGGTTAGAGTGTAGAGGAGGTAGGGTAGCCTAGTGGTTAGAGTGTAGAGGTGGCAGGGTAGCCTAGTGGTTAGAGTGGAGAGGCGGCAGGGTAGCCTAGTGGTTAGAGTGGAGAGGCAGCAGTGTCGCCTAGTGGTTAGAGTGGAGAGGCAGCAGGGTAGCCTAGTGGTTAGAGTGGAGAGGCAGCAGTGTCGCCTAGTGGTTAGAGTGGAGAGGCAGCAGTGTCGCCTAGTGGTTAGAGTGGAGAGGCAGCAGGGTAGCCTAGTGGTTAGGATGGAGAGGCAGAAGGGTAGCCTAGTGGTTAGAGTGTAGAGGCAGCAGGGTAGCCTAGTGGTTAGAGTGGAGAGGCAGCAGGGTAGCCTAGTGGTTAGAGTGTAGAGGAGGCAGGTAGCCTAGCGGTTAGAGTGTAGAGGGGGCAGGGTAAGCTAGTGGTTAGAGTGGAGAGGCAGCAGGGTAGCCTAGTGGTTAGAGTGGAGGGGCAGCAGGGTAGCCTAGTGGTTAGAGTGGAGGGGCAGCAGGGTAGCCTAGTGGTTAGAGTGGAGAGGTGGCAGGGTAGCCTAGTGGTTAGAGTGGAGAGGGGGCAGGGTAGGCTAGTGGTTAGAGTGGAGAGGCAGCAGGGTAGCCTAGTGGTTAGAGTGTAGAGGAGGCAGGTAGCCTAGTGGTTAGAGTGGAGAGGCAGCAGGGTAGCCTAGTGGTTAGAGTGTAGAGGAGGCAGGTAGCCTAGCGGTTAGAGTGTAGAGGGGGCAGGGTAGGCTAGTGGTTAGAGTGGAGAGGCAGCAGGGTAGCCTAGTGGTTAGAGTGGAGGGGCAGCAGGGTAGCCTAGTGGTTAGAGTGGAGAGGTGGCAGGGTAGCCTAGTGGTTAGAGTGGAGAGGTGGCAGGGTAGCCTAGTGGTTAGAGTGGAGAGGCAGCAGTGTCGCCTAGTGGTTAGAACATTGGACTAGTAACCGAAAGGTTGGAAGTTCAAATCCCCCTGAGCTGACAAGGTCAAAATCTGTCCTTCTGCTCCTGAACAAGGCAGTTTAACCCTGCGGTTCCTAGGCTGTCATTGTAAAATAAGAGTTTGTTCTTAACTGACTTGCCTAGTTAAATAAAGGTATAAAATAAGTAGCTTGATGACTCTAACTGGCATCAGCCAAGTATGACTTCAGCTTTCATCTGTTATGTATTTTCCCATGTCTGGTGTTTGATGTCTGGTGTTTCCTGACCAAACTTAAACCATCACATTGGTACAGTATTTTCTGATAGCACATTGCACAACCTTTAATATTTAATCAAAGTTTAAAAAATATTCACCAAATTATTCTGCAAACTAGAGAAAGGTGGGGGAGAGGGAAAAAAAACATGTTGATTAATTTGTGTTAGATTTGTGGATTGTAAATTGGAACTACTTAATTTTAAGTTCAATGAGTGTATAATATGGAGATTCCAGCCGAACCACGCAGCATACAGAATGAGGAGAATAGTTTGTTACCCGAGCAGATAAATCACTAGGTCATTATGCTATCTGTAATGGATTACAGTGATCATTACAGTGATCATTACAGTGATCATTACAGTGATCACAACTCTCTCTGGTTCCTGCTTTCGCCCATTCAGCAAACTCCTAGGGCTGGAAACGGGCAAAATAGACGGAAAACTCAAATAACCAATTCCTATTGGACAAATCCAAGTAGTTCCACACAGTTTTCTGTATCCCTCCACCCCACACCCCCCTGGTTTGGTGCCAATTGCACACTACCTAGACCTCTGTTTCCTTGTCTGTTGTAGTTCCTTCCTGCTTTCACCCAAACTCAGAAAACTCCTAGGGCTGCTGAGCCATGCTTGGTGCTCTTTGCCTGGTGACAATAGGATCTCTGTCTGGTGAAAAAAATCCACTTGTTTGCATGACAAGAAATAATCAACAGATATCTTTATTTTTGATTTTTGATTGTAATCATTGGGATGCAATTTAGGTAGATGGAAAAAAATGTTATTCTTTTTCAATAGTCGCGTTATATTTGACTGCTTTAAGTAATTGTTTGAATTGATATATAATGCTTTTACAGATGCTCAAAGCGTTTACATAGGGAGAAAATGCACCACGGAGTGCTTATCGGTAGTCTTAAACAAACGTATACACCTCATACACATGGGCTTAAAGAAGAAGAAGAAGACACATGTACCATGTCAGATATAGAGTTGACATTTATTCCATTTTGTAGTTTGCATCCCAATATTACACTTTTATATAAATTACAGAAGACTGAAATATAACAAACCTGTTTGACATAGAAACACCAGGTTTCTTGTCTGTTTTTAATAAATAATCTCAAATGAATTATGAAATTATGAAAAATATGAATAATGTTCCACCCGTGAGGTCACTGACTCCAGGAAAGGGCTACAGTCTTACGGAGACAAATCAGCATGCAGTATGCCTAAAACATATTTTCCATATCAGACTTCCTCTCATGGTAGGCTAATTAACTCAAGCTAATCATATCAGAGGAGCTTTGGGTGGGAACAGGAGCAGGAGTTAAAGGAAGTGATGCTGTTTTAACGATTAGCCTTAAAGTTAGCGTGGGAAAGTTAAGATGGCAGATGTTTATGTTTCCTGAACTCATTAACATCTTCATGTTGTTGATGGCTGTAATCCATAACGACTTTGAATCCATATCCATTCCATTTGTTTGGTCTTAATAATCATAAGGCATCCTTTTAACACTTTATAATTCTTCAACTCTTTATGTCAACATTATTCAGGGTTTGTCGCATTAAGATAAAACATTTCTTGCAAGAGAGACCTACCAATCTTAGTTTAGATCACAACTGATTTCGACTAACTCTCTTCTTTGTCCGTTTCCTCATCTAGGAATCTTTCCGGAAACATTCTTCTCACCTATCTATCTGTGTGTTCCTCAGATCGACAGTGTTCAGAGTCTCTTGCAGTGCCCCAGTGTGTTGATTTGTGTGGGCCATGAGCCCTCCCACACCGTCCTTCTGGAGAACTTCCGGAAAAACTCAGATGCCAAACTTCCACGACTGAGTCCAAAGTCTCTTGGACTCTCCAACACAGCCGGTGAAAGACAGGAATCAGGGAAAACTGGTATAAATATAACTCAACATCGTCTTACACTGTCATTACAAGACATTTTTGATCAATTCTACTACTGTGTTACGCAAAACATTTTGTTTGGAACTGTCAGTATCATGGTCATCATAGATATCAATATCATCATCAATCTTCAACCAAAAAAATCAGATAATCCTTGTAAAAGAAAGTTATTGAACTTGTTGAAACTTTTTTAAATGATCAAAATAAATAAATAAATATTGTCAGTGTCAATCTTCTTATAAACCTAACTGATCATTCTCCTTTTCACTAATACAGGCAGCTTAGGACTTGAGACAACGAAAAGCGTCATCCACCCAAGATCTGAATCCAACCAGTCAGCAAGGCACTCCATATCATCTGACAAATCACTCCCACCAATCAACTCTACATCCCCGGCCCATGTTGGTCGTGAAGGCTTGATGCACGACGACATTGAGAAAAGGGTGCTAGTCAACAAAGATGGCAGCTTGTCAATGGAAATGAAAGTGCGTTTCCGACTACTGAACGACGAGACCCTACATTGGTCCACAGAAATAAAGAAGTCGGTAGGAACGACCAACGAATACCTCCAAGGATACCACGACAACTGCTTTGTTCAGCAAGGTAGTGTGGAAAGCTGTTCAGAGACGGAGCTCCTTTCACCAGGCGAGGCTGACGATGCCTACATCACCAAACTGCACCAGAAGCATCTGGACGTCCCTCACTGTCAGCACTGCTGTGGCCACTGCCAGGACTATGAGATCAGGAAGACCCATATTTCAGGGGGGCAGAGGACTGTCCGCCACGTCACCTCCTCCAGCTCCAGTGCCTCCTCACACACCATTGTCCATAAAAAAGATTCGGTGGAGACCATGTCCAGTGAGGAGATCACCGAGTACATGGTGGAGAAGGCTGCTTGCTTCCAACAGACTGTGGAGGAAGGGGGCGACACCACTGTGGAGTACTGCACCATCAGCCGCGGCTGCAGCAGGAGTGAGATGAGCTTGACTATGACGTCCGGCATGTGTAAGAGTAGGGCTTCCACCCAGGATAAGAGCGAGATCCTTGGCAAGAGCGAGAGCATTGACATTACAACCCAGGCATCGGATAACGACGAGGCTATGGCTGATAGTTCATCCTCTGCTCCTTCCAAGGAGTCTCAGAGCGAGGTTAGCGTCAAGATCACTGATGCGGAGGAAGACGAGCGGCCTGTGTCTGCTGTTAGTCTTTCCTCTCAGATCCTGGCATCGCTCAGGGAAGACCAGGATGATGAGGACGACGACCTTCCACCAAGTGCTTCGAGAGCGTGTTCGTGTTCCCAGAATAGTAACGCCGAAGAGGAGGAAGAGGAGGAGCCCACCAGAAGTGTTGTTTTGAACACAGCAGCAACACCAATGCAACATTTATCTCCCAGGCCTCCTAGTAGTAAGGTATCTTCTGTACACTCTAAGTCAGTTAGGGCTATGTCTCGGGCACCAGCAAATGGACAAGATGACCAACAATCAAACAACTGTAAATGTGAAGCATCTGATGTAGCTGGAGATTCTATGGACGCTGATGACGGAAATGCTAAGACTGCAGTTGAAAAGGAAACGGGTCAAGAAGGGATCCCTTCAGGGATCACTGAAACCAAACACACCAAACCAGAGGAGAGGGCAATGAGCTCATTGTCTGTCAAATCAAATGTCTCTACCAGATCCAAGAGGTCCAAAATTGGGGATTCAGGAGTTCAGGAGGAGAAGGGAGAATGGTCATCAAGTGCCATGTCAGTCAAATCCAATGCTTCAGCAAAGTCAAGGAAGTCCAATGTTTCAGCTGTAGAAGATGTAGAAGTACAGCAACATCAAACAGATAAAAGATCCTCAAGTGCCATGTCAGTTCAATCAAATGTCTCAACAAGATGTCAGTCCAAAATGTCAGAAGTAAACGTTACACCAGAAGAAGACGCAAAAACAACTTCAAGTGCTTTGTCAGTTAAATCGAATGCCTCAGGGAAGTCCAAAGTTTCTGCTGTTCCTACTGAAGACAACGCTGAAGACAAATTGGATGAAGCGGAGGAGAGAGCAGCTAGTGCTACGTCTGCTAAATACAATATGTCAGCAGGAAATACGATGTTACTGATGAAATACGACGTTTCTGATGATCCCGCTGCCGACGTTCCTGCTGAAAAAAATGCAGGAGACAAAGCAGGGGATACTAAAGAGAGAGCACCCAGTGCTACTTCTGGTAAGTCTGCTAAGCCTAATGTTTCTGCAAAATCAAAGAAGTCCAAGGTTTCTAAACTCTGTCCAGAAGAAGAATTTAGAGCAGCCAGTGCCTTGTCTGGTAAGTCTGCCGTTTCAGCAAGATGCAAGAAATCCATAGTTGTTCCCGCTGAAGAAAAGGCAGAAGCAGAACAAACTGAAGAGAGAGCATCCAGCTCTATGTCTATTAAATCTAATACCTCAGCAAGATCAAGAAAGTCTACAGCAGTAGATGATGTGGGGGAAACTGAGGAGAGATCACCGAGAGCAGCTAAGTGTAATGTTTCTGCGAGGTCTAAGAAGTCCAATGTTTCTGATGATCCACCTGAGGAAGATGTAAAACAGAAAGAAGAAGCTGAGGAGAGAGCACCGAGTGCCATGTCTGCTAAGTCCAATGTGTCTACCAGATCAAAAAACACCAAGATTTCTCAAATTTGTGTTGGAGAAGACACTGAGAGAACATCCAGCGCTATGTCTTCGAAGTACAACCGGTCATCGAGATACAAGAAATACAATGTTTCTGATGGAGAAGAGGATCAAACTGACAAGAGACCATCTAGTGCTATGTCTGCTGAGTTCAATGTTTCCAATGCTGAAGACAACGCAGAAGTGAAAGAACCCGGGAGAGCAGCTAGTGCAATGTCAGAAGCTCCTGCTGAAGGAAAAACTGAAGAAAATGCAGGAGAGGAGACAGAACAAACAGCAGAAAATATACCGGAAGAAGACACAGAAGCAGAGGAAACAGAGGATCGTGCTCCTAGTGCTATGTCAACTAAATCCAAAGCTTTGGAAGTTCCCCCTGAGGAAAATGAAGACGAGGAATTGACAGAAATTGAAAAGAGAACACCCAGTGCCATGTTTGCTAAGTCAGCTAAGTCTAATGCTAAGTCCAACGTTTCATCAAGATACCAACAATCCAGTGTTTCTGCAAGATCGGCAAAGTCTAAAGGAAGTTCCTCCCTGAAAAGAGAGCACCCAGTGCCACTAAGTCAGCTAAGTCTAATGCAAGATCAAAGAGGTCCAAGGATTCTGAATTTTGTCTTCAAGAACCCGAGAGAGCATCCAGTGCTATGTCTGCTAAGTACAATATGTCAGCAAGACACAAGAAATACGACTTTTCAGATGATCCTGCTGCAGAGGAGGAGAGAGCAGCTAGTTCTATGTCAGCTAAGTCCAATGTTTCAGCAAGATCGACAAAATCAAAAGCTTCTGGAGTTCCTCTTGAAGTGGAAGTAGAGGCTTCAGAAGTTCCTGCTGAGGAAACCGCCAAAGAAAAAGTAGAAGCTAAGGAAAGAGCACCCAGTGCCATGTCTGCTACGTCAGCTAAGTCTAATGTTCCTGCAAGATCAAAGAAGTCCAAGCATTCTGAATTTTGTCTTCAAGAACCTGAGAGAACATCCAGTGCTATGTCTGCTAAGTACAATATGTCAGCAAGGCACAAGAAATACAACTTTTCAGATGATCCTGCTGCAGAGGAGGAGCGAGCAGCTAGTACGATGTCAGCCATGTCAAATGCTTCAGCTAGATCTATAAAATCTAAAGCTTCTGGATTTCCAGCTGAGGAAAATGCAGAAGAAATAGAAGAAACTGAGAGAGCACTTAGTGCCATGTCTGCTAAGTCTGAAGCTCCTGCTGAACCTGAGAATGAAACTCAAGCTTCAGCTGATGATAACGCAAAAGAGGAAGTGGAGGTCGCTAAGGAGAGAGCTCCCAGTGCTATGTCTGCTAAGTCCAATGTTTCATCAAGATCCCAAAAATCCAATGTTTCTGCAAGATCGGCAAAGTCTAAAGCTCCGGAAGTTCCTCCTGAAGTGGAAGTGGAGGCTTCAGAAGTTCCTGCTGAAGAAACCATTGAATGTGAAGTAGGGGAAACTGAAGAGAGAGCACCGAGCGCTATGTCAGCTAAGTCCAATGTCTCTGCAAGATCCAATAAATCTAAAGCTTCAGAAATTCCTGCTGAAGAAAATGCAGAAGAGGATGTAGGGGAATCTGCTGAACCAGAGGACGAAACAGAGGAACGAGCTCCCAGTGCTATGTCTGCTAAGTCCAACGTTTCATCAAGATACCAACAATCCAGTGTTTCTGCAAGATCGGCAAAGTCTAAAGCTTCGGAAGTTCCTCCTGAGGAAAATGGAGTTGAGGAATTGGAAGAAATTGAAGAGAGAGCACCCAGTGCCATGTCTGCTACGTCAGCTAAGTCTAATGTTCCTGCAAGATCAAAGAAGTCCAAGGATTCTGAATTTTGTCTTCAAGAACCCGAGAGAGCATCCAGTGCTATGTCTGCTAAGTACAATATGTCAGCAAGGCACAAGAAATACGACTTTTCAGATGATCCTGCTGCAGAGGAGGAGAGAGCAGCTAGTTCTATGTCAGCTAAGTCCAATGTTTCAGCAAGATCGACAAAATCAAAAGCTTCTGGAGTTCCTCTTGAAGTGGAAGTAGAGGCTTCAGAAGTTCCTGCTGAGGAAACCGCTAAAGAAAAAGTAGAAGCTGAGGAAAGAGCCCTGAGCGCTATGTCTGCCAAGTCAACTAAGTCTAATGTTTCAGCAAGATCCAAGAAATCCAGAACTTCTGAAGTTCCTGCTGAAGGAGAGGATCCAACTGAAGAAAGAGCACCCAGTGCCATGTCTGCTACGTCAGCTAAGTCTAATGTTCCTGCAAGATCAAAGACGTCCAAGGATTCTGAATTTTGTCTTCAAGAACCCGAGAGAGCATCCAGTGCTATGTCTGCTAAGTACAATATGTCAGCAAGACACAAGAAATACGACTTTTCAGATGATCCTGCTGCAGTGTCTGAAGTCCCTGCTGAAAAAATGGATCAAACCGAGAGAACAGCTAGAGCTATATCTGCTAAGTCCAATGTCTCTGCAAAATCTGGGAAGTCCACATTTTTTGATGCTTCTGCTGAGGAAACAGCAGCCTCAAAAGAGAAAACGAATGAGAGAGCACCGAGCGCCATGTCTGTGAAATCAAATATCTCAGAAAGATCTAAGAAACCTGACCATGGAACAGAGGAGCGAGCATCCAGCACTCTATCAGCTAAGTCACATGTATCTGTAAGATCAAGGAAGTCCAAAGTTTCTGAAGTTGCTGCCGAAGAAAAGGCTGCAGAGCAGGTAGAGGAACATGTGGAAAAAGCAACAAGTGCTGTGTCGGCTGAGTCTCCAAGATCAGCCGGAACCCACGCATCTGCCAAGTCCCACGCATCAGACAGAACCCACGCATCAGACAGAACCCATGCATCAGACAGAACCCATGCATCAGACAGAACCCATGCATCAGACAGAACCCATGCATCAGACAGATCCCATGCATCAGACAGGATCCACACATCAGACACATGTAACTCCAGACCCAAAGATAGCATAACTGCTGAAGTGACTGAGAGACCGAAAAGCAAGATGTCCAATGTGTCGTCCCACCTGCAAGTGAAAGGACAAAAAGACAAAAACAATACGGATGATGCCAAAAGCGACAAAGGGAGTGATATTTCAACCAAGACAAACAGATCAAAGACTGCCATTAGAGATCATGTAGACACTCCCAGACCTAACTCTATTGCGTCAGAGGTTCATCTCACTCCAACTCTACCACACTGCCCTACAACCCCTAGAAAAATTAAACAACCTGTTATTCTACTTGGTTTTTCGAGTGACAGTAACAAGTTACACACAGCTGATCCTCGGAAGGAGAGCTCTAACATCTTATGTGATGGTCCCTCAGAAGCGATAGACAGGAATGTCAGTGACAACAGAAGTGACAAGAGCGGCAAGTGCAAACACAGGAAAGGGGTTTCCTCTCGCAGTTCCTCCCTACAGCGGCTGGAAGGAGATGTCTCTGAGCTGGTTCCCTCCAATCTACCAAACGCCTCTTCAACAGAGGTGGTGAATGAGTGGCTTAAGAAAATACCATCTGACAGTGCGATGTACGACATTGGGGACGAATTCAGCGACAGAGGCCATTCACCGGAGCTGGCACCAAAGGAAAAAACGAATGGGACGGAGGAGAACGACGTCACCTCTGTGTGTGAGACTCAAAAAGAAGAGGAAGAGCCTAAGGAGACAACAGCCAACCATGTGGCTGATGGTGAGGAGCCAGCAGAGACCCCACCTGAGACCCCACCAGAGGGCACCGCTCCACAGGAGGACGTATCAAAGAGCTTTCACTCCTCAGTGCAGGTGATGAAAGTACTGTTGAGTCCCAAGCTTGACCGGTGTCACAGTTTACCTGAATTTTCCCCAGTGTATGGACGTAAACTGAGCACCTCAGCCAGAGGTCTCCTGGATTGCCTCGCAAAGCTACAGTTGATAGACTTTGATCCCAACGACGATGCAAATGCCAAGGACACAAGGTACAGAGAGCTAATGAACATCCTCCAGTCCCTCTGGTTGTGTGACCCAGCAGAAGGTGGAAAGCAACAGCAGAATGGCTGTGATCAACACTCTGTGGACGGTGACACCAAAGCAAGGTCCTCCTCTGGGGTGGACGTCAGCAGTGGCTCAACGGGCTCAGGTGGTTTGGCTCAGGCACCGAACGCAGATGGGGAAGCATTGCTGAGGGTACAAGAAGTTGAAAAAAATGCAGAGGAACAGGAAAGCGCAGAGTCCTCAATCCCTATGTCTGATCCAGCCAGCTCGAACGTAGCCAGTCAGGTCCAATGGACCACAGAGGAAAGAGAAGGAGAAGGAAGAACAGCAGTGGAGAAAGAGAAACAAAAAGACGAAGACGTCCCAGCGTCTGATGACACCATTAGAAATGAAAGTGTGAGAGAATTACCAGAAACACCCCCGTCTTCCAACAAGAGCTCAGACCCTCGAGAGGACACAACCTCTGGCTCTCCTCCATCTGTCCAAAGGGCACAACTAGCCAAAAAGGTTTCCCTGGATCCTGATCCTGTCTGGGTCTTGAAGTTACTGAACAAACTAGAGAAGCAGTTCATGACACATTATGTGGATGCCATGGCAGAGTTCAAGGTTCGCTGGAATTTGGACGACAGCGAACATCTCGATGCCATGATAGCCGAACTGAAAGACGATGTGCATAGGAGGATACAACTAAGCATTGATAGAGAACTAAGGAAGCTCCACGGTCGAGGTGGAAGACCAAGGCCACCCAAAGAAGAATTGTCACGAGAATCAGGTGCGCAAACTGAGACGAGGAGAAGAAGACTGAAGCTCAACCAGTCTATTGATTACCGAGAGGAGAAGAGCGACGATGCAACCGGCACTTCTTTCAGCGACCAACGGAGTGATGATGAATATTGCCCTTGTGAAACATGTATAAAAAAGAAACTGGAATTAGGACCACTGCTTCCTGCAGAAGTTTTGCATATTGCTCCAGTCATGATGGCTTTTGATCTAAAGTCAATCCTCCAGTTGAAAAAGAACCCTACTCCAAAGACACAAGCAGTTGATGCAACCGACGACACTGAAACTACGGATGAAGCCACAGTAGTGAAAACTAGTATTATACATGCATTTGATTTAAAGTCAATTCTCCAGTTGAAAAAGGACAATCCTCCACAGATACAAGAAGAAGTCGATGTTACAGATGAGACTGGAGGTATGGATGAAGATGAGACTGGAGGTATGGATGAAGATGAGACTGGAGGTATGGATGAAGCAAAAGCACCGGAAACTCTTGTTGGAAACATTATCAACGGGGCTAAGAATGAGGCGGATGAATCACAAGAACAGGAGGATGATGAACAGGATGATGAAATGGCTGATGAAGCTGAGGCAGCAGTAGAAGAGACAGCTAAAGATGAAGCAGGAGAAGAAGAGGAAGCTGATATTGCTGAAAATGAAGAAACTGTTGATGCAGAAACTCCAGAAGATGAAGCAGTAGAAGAAGAGGAGGAAGCTAAAGCAGAAACAGCAGAAGCTGAGACAGTAAAAGAGGAAGCAGGAGAAGAAGAAACTTCTGAAGCAGAGACAGCAGCTGATGACGAAACAGCAGGAGAAGAAGACACTGCTGAAGTAGAGACAGCTGACGAAGAAATAGAAGAAGCAGCAGAAGAAGAAGAGACAGCTCAAGATGAAACTACAGGAGAGGAGGAAGCTGAAGTTGAAATAACCGGTGATGAGTCGGCACTAGCTGAAACTGCAGGTGAAGAAACAGCACAAGCTGAAACTGCAGGGGAAGAGACAGCTGACGACGAATCAGCAGGAGAGGAAGAGAGTGCTGAAGCTGAGACAGCTGAGGGAGAAGAGCAGACAGCCAGAGATGAAACAGGAGAAGATGAGGCTGAAAACGCAGGAGAAGAGTCGGCAGAACCTGTAACAGCAGACGAAGACGAGACTGCCGAAGCAGAGGCAGCTGAAGATGAAGGAGCAGGACATGGAGCTGAAGCTGAAGCTGAGGAGGATGTAGAAAAAGAGGAAGCTGAAAAAGAAATGAACATAGAGCCAGAAGTTGAGTCAAACATCGAGGAGACAGCTATCAGGAAAGACAACGTGGAGGAAACTCCAGTGACCTCATTCGATGCCTTTGCCAGAGCAGAATACTCTGAAGACGGTGCTTACTCCGACGATGAGGATTCAGAGACTGAACGAAACAATGAGGAGTCAGAGGCCCAAGAGGACAAAGCAGAAGCAGAGGCTGAGCTTCAGGTTGAGGAGACTACTGTTGAGGAGGAAGTGGAGGAAGGGGAGGAGGAGCAAGAAGAAGCTGAGGAGGAGCAGGCAGAAGCTGAGGAGGAGGCGGAGGTGGAAGAAGAAGCTGAGGAGGAGCAGGCAGAAGCTGAGGAGGAGGCGGAGGTGGAAGAGGAAGCTGAAGAGGAGCAGGACGTTGAGGAGGAGGCGGTGGTGGAAGAGGAAGCTGAAGAGGAGCAGGACGTTGAGGATACCCCAGTTGAAGAGACTCAAGTTGAGGAGCTGAAGGAGAAAGGGGAGGAGGAAGCTGAAGTGGAAGTTGAGGAGGATCAGACAGAAGCTGAGGAGGAACAGGAGGAAGATGAGGATACGGCTGAAATCTATGCTGCTCCTGAGGAAGAGCCAGCCGATGAGGTGGATGATGTCACAAGCAAAGGACAGTCTGAAGACGACGGTGATGGCAATGGACCTTCTGGGACATCTGAGACGAGCCTACATAGCCAGCCAACCAAATCTTCCATGGAATCCCAACCAGGCTCGCTGGAGGAAATCCTGGATGAAGAGGCAGAGAGAGAGACCAACAGCGAGAAGAGGTCACAGACAGGGTCGGAGATAGGCTCGGGCCATCGTCTCTCTGTGAAGAGAAGGCAGATGTACCTCATGGAAAAAGAGAACGAGAGCAGAGTGTCAGAGGTCACAGAGTCAGCCGGCGAGGTTCCTCGAGCGACAAATCGTCTCCCCAAAGAAGAAGACTCCAAAGAAGTCTCCGGCAAGATCTGTCAAGTCAAGCAAGGCCAAAGAGAGTGATATTGATCAAGACAATCTTGATTTCTAAAACTTCCCTATTCAAACTTAATTTACGGTATTTTGCCTGTGAAATGAAAATTGGCCAATGTTTAAATACCCCCCATTTTTACCACATTCTTGCCTGCATATGCCTTTTATACTTCCTGTGTGCAATGCCGGTGATGAGTGGTAGTAGTGGTGTACAGACATGGGTGGTTATTTTTATGAAATCCATTGAATATACAACCATCAAAAAGAAATCCATTATTCATTCGTTCAGGTAGGTACTAAGAAATATCATACGATTAATAACATTTAAAAAAAAGAATAGAATAGCATTTTTTTAGTTGAATTACCTCCAAATGAATGAAATACAATAGTTCATTATTTTGTTATTTAAAGACACACGCACCTGATCACAGTCAACACACACACATTTTATGGTAAGAATGTAATGGAATATAACAGAATAAAATAATAATGATATTTACCCCCACACAACTTGAGTCGTGGGTAAAATAAGTGATATTTTGAAGCAGAGCCCAAGCCTTTTTGTTCCACGCCTCTTTCCTACCCTCACTCCACGTTGTTAGGGGGCATAGGGGCTTACCTTGAGAGTATCTGCATCATGATACCAATAGAAAATAATAGCATACCTATTTTCAAAAGCAATGTGAGTCTCCTGTTCATATTTCACAACTCTAAAAGCGTATAGGCTTTAGGCAATCGAGCAAGGTAACAGGTCTACTTTTGATTTAGGCGACATTATTAGATGCTAAATGTAGATCAGGGATAGATGAGTTATATTTCCACTTATTTGCCCAGCCAGAGAATCAACCAGATCACATTGATCGATACAAGTCAGTGAATTAACAGGCTTTTGTTTGGGTGTAAGGCTACTAGGGGCCTGGAGTGAGGAGTAAAATAATCACTTGATAAACTACAACTAGACTAAATGTTCTGATAAATCAGCCAACTAGACTAAATGTTCTGATAAATCAGCCAACTAGACTAAATGTTCTGATAAATCAGCCAACTAGACTAAATGTTCTGATAAATCAGCCAACTAGACTAAATGTTCTGATGAGGCCTAATAAATCAGCCAACTAGACTAAATGTTCTGATAAATCAGCCAACTAGACTAAATGTTCTGATAAATCAGTCAACTAGACTAAATGTTCTGATAAATCAGTCAACTAGACTAAATGTTCTGATAAATCAGCCAACTAGACTAAATGTCCTGATAAATCAGCCAACTAGACTAAATGTCCTGATAAATCAGTCAACTAGACTAAATGTCCTGATAAATCAGTCAACTAGACTAAATGTCCTGATAAATCAGCCAACTAGACTAAATGTTCTGATAAATCAGCCAACTAGACTAAATGTTCTGATAAATCAGTCAACTAGACTAAATGTTCTGATAAATCAGCTAATAAATGTTCTGATAAATCAGCCAACCTAAAGTCCTGATTGCCAACTAGACTAAATGTCCTGATAAAAGTCCTAGATAAATGTCCTGATAAACAGTCAATAGACTAAATGTCCTGATAAATCAGCCAATAGACCTAACCAATTTAGCTAATATTTCTCCAGCCTGATAGTAGCCTAACCAATAGCCTAACCAATAGCCTAACCAATAGCCTAACCAATAGCCTAACCAATAGCCTAACCAATAGCCTAACCAATAGCCTAACCAATAGCCTAACCAATAGCCTAACCAATAGCCTAACCAATAGCCTAACCAATATCCAAACAGAGATTCAGTGAAAACACAACGCTGACATTGATTGATTTATCAAGACGAGTCCCAACGCATGTCTCAAAGCAGTTGGTACTGTCCCAATGAAAACGGTGCTGGAATTAAAGTGCATTCGAATGTGAGTTACTAGATACAGTACATTCGGAAAATATTCTGACTCCTTGACCTTTTTCCACATTTTGTTACATTACAGCCTTAATCGAAAATGTATTTAAAAAATATCCTCATCAATCAACACACAATACCCCATAATGACAAAGCGAAAACAGGTTTTTAGAAATGGTTGTACATTTATTACAAATGAAAAAACTCTATTTAAATAATTATTCAGGTTCTTTGCTATGAGACTCGAAATTGAGCTCATGTGCATCCGGTTTCCATTGATCATCCTTGAGATGTTTCTACAAGTTGATTGGAGTCCACCTGTGGTAAATGTAAATTGATTGGTCATGTTTTGAGAAGGCACACACCTGGCTATATTAGGTCCCACAGTTGACAGTGCATGTCAGAGCAAAAACAAAGCCATGAGGTCGAAGGAATTGTCCGTAGAACTCAGAAAGAGGATTGTGTCGAGGCACAGATCTGGGGCAGGGTACCAAAAAAATGTCTGCAACATTGAACGTCCCCAAGAAAAAATGCATTGAACTCCCCAAGAACACAGTGGACATGCATCATTCTGCAGCATTGGTCCAAGAACACAGTGGAGATCACACATTGAAGGTCCCCAAGAACACAGTGGACTGCATCATTCTGCAGCATTGAACGTCCCGAAGAACACAGTGGCCTCCATCATTCTGCAGCATTGAAGGTCCCCAAGAACACAGTGGACTGCATCATTCTTAAATGGAAGAAGTTAGGAACCACCAAGCCTCTTCCTAGAACTGGCCGCCCGGCCAAACAGAGCAATCGGGGGAGAAGGGCCTTGTCCAGGGAGGTGACCAAGAACCTAATGGTCACTCTGACAGAACTCCAGAGTTCCTCTGTGGGGATAGGAGAACCTTCCAGAAGGACAACCATCTCCACAGCACTCCACCAATCAAGCTTTTATGGTAGAGTGGCCAGACGGGAGCTACTCCTCAGTAAAAGGCACATGACAGCCCACTTAGTGTTTGCCAAAAGGCACCTAAAATACTCCCAGACCATGCGAAACAAGATTCTCTGGTCTGATGAAACCAAGATTGAACTCTTTGGCCTAAATGCCAAACATCACATTTGGAGGAAACCTGGCACCATCACTACGGTGAAGCATGGTGGTGGCAGCATCATGCTGTGGGGATGTTTTTCAGCGGCAGGAATTGGGAGAATAGTTTGGATCCAGGGAAATATGAATGGAGCAAAGTACAGAGAGATCCTTGATGAAAACCTGCTCTCGAGCGTGCAGGACCTCAGATTAGGGAGAAGGTTCACCTTCCAACAGGACAATGACCCTAAGCACACAGCCAAGACAATGCAGGAGTGGCTTCGGGACAAGTCTCTGAATGTTCTTGAGTTGCCCAGCCAGAGCCCAGGCTTGAACCCGATCAAAAATTTCCGGAGAGACCTGAAAATAGCTGTGCAGCGACGCTCCCCGTCCATCCTTACAGAGTTTGAGAGGATCTGCAGAGAAGAATGGGAGAAACTCCCCAAATACATGTGTGCCAAGCTTGTAGCGTCCTACCCAAGAAGACTTGATGCTGTAATCACTGCCAAAGGTGCTTCAACAAAGTACTGAGTAAAGGGTCTGAATACTTATCATTTTTAATACATTTGCCAAAAAAAATCTAAAAACCTGTTTTTGCTTTGTCATTATGGGGTATTGTGTGTAGATTGATGAGGGGAAAAAATATTTAATCAATTTTAGAATAAGGCTGTAACGTAACAATATGTGGAACTAGTCAAGGGGTTTGAATACTTTCCGAATGCATTGTATCTAGTTAACCACACGCAGCCTGACGCAAGTAGGCTATTGCTTTAAATGTATTATAAGGATTGGATGACTTTGGGGAGATTTTAGTAAGCAACAATTTGATACACCCCTTTCGATTGATCTAGCCTACTCAATGCCATTATTTTGATCATTCAGTGAGATTTATCCCCACAGTAATTATTTTATGAATCCATCCCGTTGTGGGTAAGAAAACAGTGCATGCTTAGTGGTGGGCTATGTGAAGAGATGGTTGAAGTGACATGCCTTGCAAAGGTTAGGATGGTTAACGTTCACTGCCTTGCAACTATCAAACGTTTTAGAGCATAGTGCGTGCCAATACCACCTCAGCATTAAGGCAACATTTCATACTAAGCCGTAGGCATAATTTAAAAACAATCATTACTAGGTCATTAGGAGCAAATACAAATTTTGGCTTCGATATCGGCAATGACCTTAATGGAAAAGCTGGGGGAAAAAAAGTTGCCCGTATGGTAAAGTTGGCAGAAAAATGTCTTGGTTTGAAAGGGATGATAGAATTGTTGATAATGATCCATCACTTGATTAAATAATGATCAAAGCACTTTATTTCAGAACTACTACTGTGATTGCACACGTCACATGGTACAACAACGTTATGCCACAAAAAAGGAATCTTCTAAATACTTGAAATATGCAAAGTGAAATTAGTCGAATTCTCTGTTGTTTTCACAGAACAGAAAATCTATATTTTTCTGGAAGAATATCGAAACTTGTTTATATTATTTATTTTATATACACTAAACTCAGCAAAAAAATGAAACGTCCCTTGTTCAGGACCCTGTCTTTCAAAGATAATTTGTAAAAATCAAAATTACTTCACAGATCTTCATTGTAAAGCGTTTTAATACGGTTTCCCAGGCTTGTTCAATGAACCATAAACAATTAATGAACATGTACCTGTGGAATGGTCGTTAAGACACTAACAGCTTACGACGGTAGGAAATTAAGGTCACAGTTATGAAAACTTAGTACACTAAAGAGGCCTTCCTACTGACTCTGAAAAACACCAACAGAAAGATTCCCAGTGTCATTGCTCATCTGCGTGAACATGCCTTAGGCATGCTGCAAGGAGACATGTGAGACGCCTAAGACAGCGCTACAGGGAGACAGGACGGACAGCTGATCGTCCTCGCAGTGACAAACCACGTGAAACAACATCTGCACAGGATCTGTACACCTGCGGGACAGGTACAGGATGGCAACAACAACTGCCTGAGTTACACCAGGAATGCACAATCCCTCCATCAGTGCTCAGACTGTCCGCAATAGGCTGAGAGAGGCTGGACTGAGGACTTGTAGGCCTGTTGTAAGGCAGGTCCTCACCAGACATCACTGGCAACAACATCGCCTATGGGCACAAACCCACCGTCGCTGGACCAGACAGGACTAGCAAAAAGTGCTCTTCACTGGTAAGTCGCGGTTTTTCTCACCAGGGGTGATGGTCGGTTTCACGAAGGAGTGAGCGTTACACCGAGGCCTGTACTCTGGAGCGGGATCGATTTGGAGGTGGAGGGTCAGTCATGGTCTGGGGCGGTGTGTCACAGGATCATCGGACTGAGCTTGTTGTCATTGCAGGCAATTTCAACACTGTGCATTACAGGGAAGACATCCTCCTCCCTCATGTGGTACCCTTCCTGCAGGCTCATCCTAACATGACCCTCCAGCATGACAATACCACCAGCTATACTGCTCATCCTGTAAGACAGGAATGTCAGTGTTCTGCCATGGCCAGCGAAGAGCCCGGATCTCAATCCCATTGAGCACTTTTGGGACCTGTTGGATCGGAGGGTGAGGGCTAGGGCCATTCCCCCCAGGAATGTCCGGGAACTTGCAGGTGCCTTGTTGGAAGAGTTGGGTGACATCTCACAGCAAGAACTGGCAAATCTGCTGCAGTCCATGAGGAGGAGATGCACTGCAGTACCTAATGCAGCTGGTGGCCACACCAGATACTGACTGTTACTTGATTTGGACCCCCCCTTTGTTCAGGGACACATTATTCAATTTCTGTTAAGTCACATGTCTGTGGAACTTGCTCAGTTTATGTTTCAGTTGTTGAATCTTGTTCTATTCATACAATTATTTACACATGTTAATTAAGTTTGCTGAAAACTAACGTAGTTGACAGTGAGAGGACGTTTCTTTTTTTGTTGTTGCTGAGTTTAGGTTTGAGTGGTTTTAAGTGCACTAATCAACTATAATTGTAATGAATAGAATAATGAATTGTTGAAATAAGTGTTTTTGTTCTACTCCAACTAGTAAAAGCCTTGGCCCTAAGGAGCTACTTGCAATTAACTGCAAATGGAGAAATAGTTATATATATATATATATTATGTACTGTCTATGTGAAACCTGAATGCAATAGGAAGTACCAAAAGCACAATAAATATATTTTGTAGATACTTCAGGATTATATATATATATATATATATCTACATATATATTATTATTTTTTTGCAACATTCTTTGTTGCCTGTCTATGACTTTGAACACATATCATGTAGCTTGAAGCTATACATTCCAAATGTATGTATGTATGTATGTATGTATGTATGTATGTATGTATGTATGTATGTATGTATGTATGTATGTATGTATGTATGTATGTATGTATGTATGTATGTATGTATGTATGTATGTATGTATGTATGTATGTATGTATGTATGTATGTATGTATGTATGTATGTATGTATGTATGTATGTATGTATGTATGTATGTATGTATGTATGTATGTATGTATGTATGTATGTATGTATGTATGTATGTATGTATGTATGTATGTATGTATGTATGTATGTATGTATGTATGTATGTATGTATGTATGTATGTATGTACAGTATGTATGTATGTATGTATGTATGTATGTATGTATGTATGTATGTATGTATGTATGTATGTATGTATGTATGTATGTATGTATGTATGTATGTATGTATGTATGTATGTATGTATGTATGTATGTACAGTATGTATGTATGTATGTATGTATGTATGTATGTATGTATGTATGTATGTATGTATGTATGTATGTATGTATGTATGTATGTATGTATGTATGTATGTATGTATGTATGTATGTATGTATGTATGTATGTATGTATGTATGTATGTATGTATGTATGTATGTATGTATGTATGTATGTATGTATGTATGTATGTATGTATGTATGTATGTA
Source organism: Oncorhynchus gorbuscha (assembly GCF_021184085.1). NCBI lineage: Eukaryota > Metazoa > Chordata > Actinopteri > Salmoniformes > Salmonidae > Oncorhynchus > Oncorhynchus gorbuscha. Next base: position 80,711,295 of record NC_060186.1, on the reverse strand, counting down.
TGTATGTATGTATGTATGTATGTATGTATGTATGTATGTATGTATGTATGTATGTATGTATGTATGTATGTATGTATGTATGTATGTATGTATGTATGAAATAAATAACATATGTCTTTAGCTGAATATATGTAGTTAATCTAACTTAAAGTTTTATTTTAATCACATTGCTGTGGCTTTAAATAATCACATGAACATCATATGTTTGGGATAACATGTATTTTACGAGATGGAATTGCACCTAATATTTTAACAGACACTTTGATGATAGTCTACAATACTTCATCATTTAAACTACAATCACTTTATTTGTATTTTTAGTGGAAACAGGTTGTTGACCCACAGATTGTTTTTGTCACCTAATCTCCATTACAGAATGTTGACCATTTCATTTGATTATCTTGATGATGATGATGATGATGATCTTTGTAAATTCTCCCTGACATGAATAACTCTATGGTTAAAATAATATATTGCCACATTAGGTGTAAACTTATTAAATACACACATTGGATGCGTTCTACAAACTTTAACATCAGTGAAAGGTTCTTATACCACCATTTTCCATTCATTCACTGCACAAGACTGAACACCAGCATCAAATAGATATTAAGAAACAAAGAGAAGCAACAACACCCTGAGTCCATGATAGATATTAAGAAACAAAGAGAAGCAACAACAACCTGAGTCCATGATAGATATTAAGAAACAAAGAGAAGCAACAACACCCTGAGTCCATGATAGATATTAAGAAACAAAGAGAAGCAACAACACCCTGAGTCCATGATAGATATTAAGAAACAAAGAGAAGCAACAACACCCTGAGTCCATGATAGATATTAAGAAACAAAGAGAAGCAACAACACCCTGAGTCCATGATAGATATTAAGAAACAAAGAGAAGCAACAACACCCTGAGTCCATGATAGATATTAAGAAACAAAGAGAAGCAACAACACCCTGAGTCCATGATAGATATTAAGAAACAAAGAGAAGCAACAACACCCTGAGTCCATGATAGATATTAAGAAACAAAGAGAAGCAACAACACCCTGAGTCCATGATAGATATTAAGAAACAAAGAGAAGCAACAACACCCTGAGTCCATGATAGATATTAAGAAACAAAGAGAAGCAACAACACCCTGAGTCCATGATAGATATTAAGAAACAAAGAGAAGCAACAACACCCTGAGTCCATGATAGATATTAAGAAACAAAGAGAAGCAACAACACCCTGAGTCCATGATAGATATTAAGAAACAAAGAGAAGCAACAACACCCTGAGTCCATGATAGATATTAAGAAACAAAGAGAAGCAACAACACCCTGAGTCCATGATAGATATTAAGAAACAAAGAGAAGCAACAACACCCTGAGTCCATGATAGATATTAAGAAACAAAGAGAAGCAACAACACCCTGAGTCCATGATAGATATTAAGAAACAAAGAGAAGCAACAACACCCTGAGTCAAATCAAATCAAATCAAATCAAATTTATTTATATAGCCCTTCGTACATCAGCTGATATCTCAAAGTGCTGTACAGAAACCCAGCCTAAAACCCCAAACAGCAAACAATGCAGGTGTAAAAGCACGGTGGCTAGGAAAAACTCCCTAGAAAGGCCAAAACCTAGGAAGAAACCTAGAGAGGAACCGGGCTATGTGGGGTGGCCAGTCCTCTTCTGGCTGTGCCGGGTAGAGATTATAACAGAACATGACCAAGATGTTCAAATGTTCATAAATGACCAGCATGGTCAAATAATAATAAGGCAGAACAGTTGAAACTGGAGCAGCAGCACAGTCAGGTGGACTGGGGACAGCAAGGAGCCATCATGTCAGGTAGTCCTGGGGCACGGTCCTAGGGCTCAGGTCCTCCGAGAGAGAGAAAGAAAGAGAGAATTAGAGAGAGCATATGTGGGGTGGCCAGTCCTCTTCTGGCTGTGCCGGGTGGAGATTATAACAGAACGTGGCCAAGATGTTCAAATGTTCATAAATGACCAGCATGGTTGAATAATAGTAAGGCAGAACAGTTGAAACTGGAGCAGGAGCATGGCCAGGTGGACTGGGGACAGCAAGGAGTCTCTCATGTCAGGTAGTCCTGGGACATGGTCCTAGGGCCCAGGCCAGTTGAAACTGGAGCAGCAGCATGGCCAGGTGGACTGGGGACAGCAAGGAGTCATCATGTCAGGTAGTCCTGGGGCATGGTTCTAGGGCTCAGGTCCTCCGAGAGAGAGAAAGAAAGAGAGAAGGAGAGAATTAGAGAACGCACACTTAGATTTACACAGGACACCGAATAGGACAGGAGAAGTACTCCAGATAAACAAACTGACCCTAGCCCCCCGACACATAAACTACTGCAGCATAAATACTGGAGGCTGAGACAGGAGGGGTCAGGAGACACTGTGGCCCCATCCGAGGACATGATTCTCCCATTGTAGAAAAGCCAAAAGGCACGGCACCTACAGGATATCAGAAACCAAGTGGCACAATATATATCTATATATTTTAAAATATAAATATAATATACTTTATAAAGCGTTTGTATCAAATTAAGTTAATGAATGTTTCCCCATGTCTTCTTCTGTACTGTATGTATCCTGTATGAAAATATATTTTTTCAGGTGTACAGTTGATGATGGTTAATCATGTACTGATATGGTTTATGAAATAAAATATATTTAAGAAAAGGCCTTCTTTATTAATTTCTTGATTCATTTTTTAATTAATTAATTCAAATATTCATTCATTTCTTATCCCTTTCTCTTTACTCATTCATTTATTTGTCTTATGGTTGATCTATGGTTGATCTATGGTTGATCTATGGTTGTCTTATGGTTGGCCTATGGTTGATCTATGGTTGATCTATGGTTGATCTATGGTTGATCTATGGTTGTCTTATGGTTGGCCTATGGTTGGCCTATGGTTGATCTATGGTTGTCTTATGGTTGGCCTATGGTTGTCTATGGTTGATCTATGGTTGCTTATGGTTGATCTATGGTTGGCCTATGGTTGACCTATGGTTGGCCTATGGTTGATCTATGGTTGATCTATGGTTGTCTTATGGTTGGCCTATGGTTGATCTATGATTGATCTATGGTTGATCTATGGTTGATCTATGGTTGTCTTATGGTTGATCTATGGTTGATCTATGGTTGTCCTATGGTTGATCTATGGTTGATCTATGGTTGATCTATGGTTGATCTATGGTTGATCTATGGTTGATCTTATGGTTGATCTATGGTTGATCTATGGTTGATCTATGGTTGATCTATGGTTGTCCTATGGTTGATCTATGGTTGGTCTTATGGTTGATCTATGGTTGATCTATGGTTGATCTATGGTTGATCTATGGTTGATCTATGGTTGTCTTATGGTTGACCTATCTATGGTTGATCTATGGTTGATCTATGGTTGATCTATGGTTGATCTATGGTTGGCCTATGGTTGATCTATGGTTGATCTATGGTTGATCTATGGTTGTCCTATGGTTGATCTATAGTTGATCTATGGTTGGCCTATGGTTGTCCTATGGTTGATCTATGGTTGATCTATGGTTGTCCTATGGTTGATCTATAGTTGGCCTATGGTTGATCTATGGTTGGCCTATGGTTGATCTATGGTTGTCTTACGGTTGATCTATGGTTGATCTATGGTAGATCTATGGTTGTCTTACGGTTGATCTGTGGTTGATCTATGATTGATCTATGGTTGTCTCACGGTTGATCTATGGTTGATCTAAGGTTGTCTTACAGCTGGCCTATGGTTGTCCTATGGTTGTCCTAGGGTTGATCTATGGTTGATCTATGGTTGTCTTGCGGCTGGCATATGGTTGTCCTATGGTTGTCCTATGGTTGACCTATGGTTGATCTATGGTTGTCTTGCGGCTGGCCTATGGTTGTCCTATGGTTGATCTATGGTTGATCTATGGTTGTCCAATGACTAATTTTTCAAGAGAAAAGGATCCCACAGCTACAAAACACTCCAAATATTCAATACTGTACATCCCTCTATGAAATAATTAATAATCACACAATCAATAAGGCCTTCTAGAAAACATCAATCAATGTAACACTATGGAATCTGATGGTATGAAGAACCATGTATATAGGACCATGTATATAGAACCATGTATATAGAACCATGTACACAGTACCATGTATATAGAACCATGTTTATAGAACCATGTATATAGGACCATGTATATAGAACCATGTATATAGAACCATGTATGTAGAACCATGTATATAGGACAATGTATATAGGACCATGTATATAGAACCATGTATATAGAACCATGTATATAGAACCATGTATATAGAACCATGTATACAGGACCATGTATATAGAACCATGTATGTAGAACCATGTTTATAGAACCATGTATATAGGACAATGTATATAGGACCATGTATATAGAACCATGTATATAGAACCATGTATGTAGAACCATGTTTATAGAACCATGTATATAGGACAATGTATATAGGACCATGTATATAGAACCATGTATATAGAACCATGTAACACATTGGAATCTGATAGTATATAGATCCATGTATATAGAACCATGTATACAGGACCATGTATATAGAACCATGTATGTAGAACCATGTTTATAGAACCATGTATATCGGACCATGTATATAGAACCATGTATATAGGACCATGTATAAAGAACCATGTATATAGAACCATGTATATAGAACCATGTATGTAGAACCATGTTTATAGAACCATGTATATAGGACAATGTATATTGGACCATGTATATAGAACCATGTATATAGAACCATGTAACACATTGGAATCTGATAGTATATAGATCCATGTATATAGAACCATGTATATAGGACCATGTATATAGGACCATGTATATAGAACCATGTATATAGAACCATGTATACAGAACCATGTATATAGAACCATGTATATCGGACCATGTATATAGAACCATGTATATAGGACCATGTATATAGAACCATGTATATAGAATCATGTAAATAGAACCATGTAACACTATGGAATCTCATAGTATATAGAACCATGTAACACTATGGAATCTCATAGTATATAGAACCATGTAACACTATGGAATCTCATAGTATATAGAACCATGTAACACTATGGAATCTCATAGTATATAGAACCATGTAACACTATGGAATCTCATAGTATATAGAACTATGTAACACTATGGAATCTCATAGTATATAGAACCATGTAACACTATGGAATCTCATAGTATATAGAACATAGAACCATGTAACACTATGGAATCTCATAGTATATAGAACCATGTAACACTATGGAATCTCATAGTATATAGAACATAGAACCATGTAACACTATGGAATCTCATAGTATATAAAACCATGTAACACTATGGAATCTCATAGTATATAGAACCATGTAACACTATGGAATCTCATAGCTTATAGAACCATGTAACACTATGGAATCTCATAGTATATAGAACCATGTAACACTATGGAATCTCATAGTATATAGAACATAGAACCATGTAACACTATGGAATCTCATAGTATATAGAACCATGTAACACTATGGAATCTCATAGTATATAGAACCATGTAACACTATGGAATCTCATAGTATATAGAACCATTTACAGGTGTAGGATCTTAAATTGATCACCCTGATGTTGGAAGTTTAACAAGGCTTACTGTATACACATACAGTTATTTCTCCATTTATATCTAGCTGTACATCCAAATGGGGAATTTGAGTCTGAACGTTCTCATAATACGTTCTCAGTTTTAATGAACATTCATCTTTCTTTGACATGCCCGTACTTATTCTCAGGTTTAGTGAATAGTCTCCCCTGTCCTGTTAGTGTGGGTCGGTGGACGAGTGACTTCCTTCTAGACCTATAGCGAGCCACTGCCACAGGCAAGGCGCCCCATTGGACAAGGCTGATGGATGTCCCTCTTACTGAGTAATCCCATTGGTCCCTACCTGAGGGGATGTGTCATAAATAGTAGGTGTCACTCTGATGTACCGTGTGGCACTGAGGACGGTCACCTAGGTCCCCCTGGTCTGCATCACAGTATAGTATGTACAATGCCTTCTTGCATTTTTACTTTAGTGCCTTGTTGCAAACAGGATGAGTGTTTTGGAATATTTATATTCTGTACAGGCTTCCTTCTTTTGACTTTGTCATTTAGGTTAGTGTTGTGGAGTAACTACAATGTTGTTGATCCATCCTCAGTGTTCTCCTATCACAGCCATTAAACTCTGTCCTTTAGGTTAGTGTTGTGGAGTAACTACAATGTTGTTGATCCATCCTCAGTGTTCTCCTATCACAGCCATTAAACTCTGTCCTTTAGGTTAGTGTTGTGGAGTAACTACAATGTTGTTGATCCATCCTCAGTGTTCTCCTATCACAGCCATTAAACTCTGTCCTTTAGGTTAGTGTTGTGGAGTAACTACAATGTTGTTGATCCATCCTCAGTGTTCTCCTATCACAGCCATTAAACTCTGTCCTTTAGGTTAGTGTTGTGGAGTAACTACAATGTTGTTGATCCATCCTCAGTGTTCTCCTATCACAGCCATTAAACTCTGTCCTTTAGGTTAGTGTTGTGGAGTAACTACAATGTTGTTGATCCATCCTCAGTGTTCTCCTATCACAGCCATTAAACTCTGTCCTTTAGGTTAGTGTTGTGGAGTAACTACAATGTTGTTGATCCATCCTCAGTGTGCCATTTCTCCTGGATAACACAAGCCAGTGTTCTTAAAGCCATTAAACTCTGTCCTTTAGGTTAGTGTTGTGGAGTAACTACAATGTTGTTGATCCATCCTCAGTGTTCTCCTATCACAGCCATTAAACTCTGTCCTTTAGGTTAGTGTTGTGGAGTAACTACAATGTTGTTGATCCATCCTCAGTGTTCTCCTATCACAGCCATTAAACTCTGTCCTTTAGGTTAGTGTTGTGGAGTAACTACAATGTTGTTGATCCATCCTCAGTGTTCTCCTATCACAGCCATTAAACTCTGTCCTTTAGGTTAGTGTTGTGGAGTAACTACAATGTTGTTGATCCATCCTCAGTGTTCTCCTATCACAGCCATTAAACTCTGTCCTTTAGGTTAGTGTTGTGGAGTAACTACAATGTTGTTGATCCATCCTCAGTGTTCTCCTATCACAGCCATTAAACTCTGTCCTTTAGGTTAGTGTTGTGGAGTAACTACTATGTTGTTGATACATCCTCAGTGTTCTCCTATCACAGCCATTAAACTCTGTCCTTTAGGTTAGTGTTGTGGAGTAACTACAATGTTGTTGATACATCCTCAGTGTTCTCCTATCACATTAAACTCTGTCATTTAGGTCAGTGTTGTGGAGTAACTACTATGTTGTTGATCCATCCTCAGTGTTCTCCTATCACATTAAACTCTGTCCTTTAGGTTAGTGTTGTGGAGTAACTACAATGTTGTTGATTCATCCTCAGTGTTCTCCTATCACAGCCATTAAACTCTGTCCTTTAGGTTAGTGCTGTGGAGTAACTACAATGTTGTTGATCCATCCTCAGTGTTCTCCTATCACAGCCATTAAACTCTGTCATTTAGGTTAGTGTTGTGGAGTAACTACAATGTTGTTGATCCATCCTCAGTTGTCTCCTATCACAGCCATTAAACTCTGTCATTTAGGTTAGTATTGAGGAGTAACTACTATGTTGTTGATCCATCCTCAGTTGTCTCCTATCACAGCCATTAAACTCTGTAACTGTTTTAAAATCACCATTGACCTCATGGTGAAATCCCGGAGCAGTTTCCTTCCTCTCTGGCAACTGAGTTAAAAAGGACGCCTGTATATTTGTAGTGACTGGGTGTATTGTAACAACATCCAAAGTGTAATGAATAACTTCACCATGCTCAAAGGGATATTCAATATCTGCTTTTATTTATTTTCACCCATCGACCAATAGGTGCTCTTCTTTACGAGGCATTGGAAAACCTCCCTGGTCTTTGTGGTTGAATCGTTGTTTGGAAATAACTGCTCGACTGAGGCACCCCACAAATAATTGTATGTGTGGGGTACAGAGATAAGGTAGTCATTAAAAAATCATGTTAAACACTATTATTGGACACAGAGTGCAACTTATTCTGTGAATTGTTAAGCACATTTTTACTCCTGAACTCTTGAATACTTATTGACTCAATACATTTCAGCTTTTTAATTTGTAGTTAATTTGTGAGAATTTCAAGAAATATAATTCCACGTTGACTTTATAGGGCACATTGTGTGTAGGCCAGTGACACAAATCTGAATTTAATCATTTAAAAAAAAATTCAGGCTGTAAACAACAACAAAATAAGGAAACAGTCAAGGGGTGTGAATACTTCCTGAAGGCTCTGTAGTGTTATTTACAGTCAAGGGGTGTGAATACTTCCTGAAGGCACTGTAGTGTTATTTACAGTCAAGTGGTGTGAATACTTCCTGAAGGCACTGTAGTGTTATTAACAGCCAAGGGGTGTGAATACTTCCTGAAGGTATTGTAGTGTTATTAACAGTCAAGGGGTGTGAATACTTCCTGAAGGCACTGTAGTGTTATTTACAGTCCCCTTATCCAAACTGATTACTCGTTTATCTAGCCTTTATCAGTGGCTCTCCTCAATTTATCATTTATGGTACATGGAGAACGGTGTAATTTCTATCAGGCAAAATAAAGTAGATGCTTTTCCACACTTGGAACTCAGCCGTATTCATGGTTTCCTCACAAGTAAAGGTGGTGGAATCAATAGTAAAATAAGTCAAAAGGTCAGAATATGGCATATCTGTAGACACGCCTTCATTTCTTAGATCTCCCAGAACGAATAGCAGGTGAAGAGCATGTTATTAATCATGCTTAAGTTCAAGGTCGAGAGAGAAGGTCGTAGAGAGAAAAGTGCCTAAAATAGGGAATTATACGTTCCATTCACGCAGCGAATAGGGTGCCGTTTGGAAAAACAAATCAAAAGTTCATTGGTCACATATACTGGTGAACAAGTGTTAGGGGTGGGGGGGTGCAGCTGAATGCTTATGCTGCTCCTAACAAACAGCCTATGCTTGATGATGAAGTTGCCCTAGTTGCCATTTTAGTTCAAATACATGTGTATTTGAGTATCTGGTATTTAAAATTTCAATTAAATGTGTGTGTGTATTTGAGTTTTGTCCACAGCCCAAAACAACTACTTTTATTTGAGTATTGTAGTGGTTATTTGTAAAAAAACAAATAAAAAAATAAAGCAATAATAATAATTGTCTGCCAAATTGTATTTCAAATATTCAAACTACACAGACTCAAATACATTTACATTACATTTAAGTCATTTAGCAGACGCTCTTATCCAGAGCGACTTACAAATACACTCCCATGAATTTAAAATACTGCCAAATACTTTCCATGTGTATTTCCAGATACATAAAAATATAACTACTTGTCTTTTCAAATCAAATATATCTGAATACTTCCCTCAAATGTATGTGAAAGTAATTGTGATATTGTGATATGTGAAAGTAGTTGTGATATTGTGATATGTGAAAGTAGTTGTGATATTTGAAAATATGATTTGAACCCAGATCTGGTATGTTTAGGAGTAACCCTATTATAACAGGTTGGTGAGATGGGTTTGGACCGTTGGCCCGGTTTGGACCGTTGGCTCGGTTTGGACCGTTGGCCCGGTTTGGACCGTTGGCCCGGTTTGGACCTTGTCCGTATCGTAGTTCCCTTAAAAATAATCTGGAAATGCAGTCAATGGGTCGGAGAGGTTGTGAGGAAGCACCTGCTAGCTGGCTAGGGGTCCATTTCCATGTTTAACAGAGAGAGAGAAAGAGATCTACAGGACAATAAATGGGGCTTTCCTCTTTAGACCTGTTTACTTCTCAGTACCATGCTCCCAGACACACACACACACGCACACGCACACACACACACACACACACACACACACACACACACACACACACACACACACACACACACACACACACACACACACACACACACACACACACACACACACACACACACACACACACACACACACACACACACACACACACACACAGGTGGTCTAAACAGAATGCTGTGAAGTGTTGCCCAGACAGTAATACTACCTCAATGTCCGACACGACTCCCATAGGAAACGAACATCACTTCTTGGTGTTACCAGATTTATTGCCTCTCTCTCTCTCTCTCTCTCTCTCTCTCTCTGTCTCTCTCTCTCTCTCTCTCTCTCTCTCTCTCTCTCTCTCTCTCTCTCTCTCTCTCTTATCGACCATGAATGATCTCAAGTTTCTTTTCATTCATTCTGTCAGGGTGAGAGAAGGAGAAAGAGGATATAAAGCCGTCTGAAAGAGAGAACTATTGAAATACATATGGTTTCTATTACAATAAATCTCCATTCAGATCGATGTGTATTTTTTTTATTTGATCCTTTATTTAACCAGGCAAGTCAGTTATTAAGAACAAATTCTTCTTTTCAATGACTGCCTAGGAACAGCGGGTTAAACTGCGTTGTTCAGGGGCAGAACGGTTACCGGTCGGTTACTAGTTCAACTCTCTAAGCACTAGGCTACCTGCCGCTATTTGTGTGTGTGTGTGTGTGTGTGTGTGTGTGTGTGTGTGTGTGTGTGTGTGTGTGTGTGTGTGTGTGTGTGTGTGTGTGTGTGTGTGTGTGTGTGTGTGTGTGTGTGTGTGTGTGTGTGTGTGTGTGTGTGTGTGTGTGTGTTTGTTTGTGTGTATTTGTTTGTGTGTCTAGGTGAGAACAAGGTAATACCCAGTCAAGGTTATAGACTGAAAAAGTAGTTCATTGTTTCATTTTTAAGAATTGACTAAGCATTGGTAATTTTCCTCTTCTTGTGTAAAACAGCAACAATGTTATAGCTCAAAACAGGTGCTCTTCTGCCCTCTAGTGTAAATATGAGCACATGTCCTCTATGCATCAAAAACACACAAACCTCTGAAACGATCACTGGAACCCCTTTGTAATCTCTTCAGTCCACCTTGTGGTCAGTATAGGTACTGCTTCCTATTGAATCCCATTGTAATCTCTTCAGTCCACCTTGTGGTCATTATAGGTACTGCTTCCTACAGAATCCCATTGTAATCTCTTCAGTCCACCTTGTGGTCATTATAGGTACTGCTTCCTACAGAATCCCATTATAATCGCTTCAGTCCGCCTTGTGGTGAGTATAGGTACTGCTATTTAGTATAGGTATTTTATTAGGATCTCCATTTGTTGTTGCAAAAGCAGCAGCTACTCTTCCTGGGGTCCACACAGAACATGAAACATAGTACAGAATGACAGTAATACAGAACGTCAAGTAGACAAGAACAGCTGAAATACAGAACTACATCCATAGTTTTTTTTTAAAGGAACACGTATCCCACATATCAATACATACACACAGACTATCTAGGTCAAATAGGGGAGAGCCGTTGTGCCGCGAGTTGTTGCTTTATCTGTTTTTTGAAACCAGGTTTGCTGTTTATTTGAGCTTATATGAGATGGAAGGAAGTTCCATGCAATAAGGGCTCTATATAATACTGTACACTTTCTTGAATTTGTACTGGATTTTGGGGACTGTGAAAAAGACCCCTGGTGACATGTCTGGTGGGATAAGTGTGTGTGTGTGTCAGAGCTGGTGTGTAAGTTGACTATGCAAACAATTTGGGGATTTTCAACACATTAATGTTTCTTATAAAGAGAAGAAGTGATGCAGTCAGTCTCTCCTCAACTCTTAGCCAAGAGAGACTGGCAGCACAGTATTAACATCAGCCCTCTGACTACAATGAAGAGCAGAACGTGCCGCTCTGTTCTGGGCCAGCTGCAGCTTAACTAGGTCTTTCCTTGCAGCACTGGACAACACGACTGGACAATAATCAAGATTAGATTAAACTAGAGTCTGCAGAACTTGCTTTTTGGAGTGTGGTGTCAAACAAGCAGAGCATCTCTATATTACAGACAGACCTCTCCCCATCTCTTTATTACAGACAGACCTCTCCCCATCTCTTTATTACAGACAGACCTCTCCCCATCTCTATATTACAGACAGACCTCTCCCCATCTCTTTATTACAGACAGACCTCTCCCCATCTCTTTATTACAGACAGACCTCTCCCCATCTCTTTATTACAGACAGACCTCTCCCCATCTCTTTATTACAGACAGACCTCTCCCCATCTCTTTATTACAGACAGACCTCTCCCCATCTCTTTATTACAGACAGACCTCTCCCCATCTCTTTATTACAGACAGACCTCTCCCCATCTCTTTATTATGGACAGACCTCTCCCCATCTCTTTATTATGGACAGACCTCTCCCCATCTCTTTATTACAGACAGACCTCTCCCCAGCTCTTTATTACAGACAGACCTCTCCCCATCTCTTTATTACAGACAGACCTCTCCTCATCTCTTTATTACAGACAGATCTCTCCCCATCTCTTTATTACAGACAGACCTCTCCCCATCTCTTTATTACAGACAGACCTCTCCCCATCTCTTTATTACAGACAGACCTCTCCCCATCTCTTTATTATGGACAGACCTCTCCCCATCTCTTTATTACAGACAGACCTCTCCCCATCTCTTTATTATGGACAGACCTCTCCCCATCTCTTTATTACGGACAGACCTCTCCCCATCTCTTTATTACGGACAGACCTCTCCCCATCTCTTTATTACGGACAGACCTCTCCCCATCTTTACAATCATTTAATCTATATGTTTTGACCAGGACAGTTTACAATCTAAGGTAACACCAGATAATTTAGTCTCCTCAACTTGTTCAACAGCCACACCATTCATTAACGGATTCAGCTGAGATCTAGCACTTAAGGAATGATTTGTACCAAATACAATGCTCTTAGTTTTAGAAATGTTCAGGACCAGTTTATTACTGGCCACCCATTCCAAAACAGACTGAAAATGTTAAGGGTTTCAGTGACTTCATTAGCTGTGGTTGCTGACGCATAAATGGTTGAATCATCAGCATACATGGACACACATGCTTTGTTTAATGCCAGTGGCAGACCAATGGTAAAAATAGAAAAGAGTAGAGGGCCTAGAGAACTGCCCTGCGGTACACCACATTTGACATTAGAGAAGCTTCCATTAAAGAAAACCCTTTGAGTTCTATTAGATAGATAGCTCTGTATCCACGATATGGCAGAGGTTGAAAAGCCATAGCTCTTAAGTTTTTTCAACAACAGGTTATAGTCAGTAATATCAAAGGCTGCACTGAAATATAACAGTCCCACAATCTTCTTATTATCAATTTCTTTCAACCAATCATCAGTCATTTGTGTCAGCGCAGTACATGTTGAGTGCCCTTCTCTATAAGCATGCTGAACGTCTGTTGTTCATTTGTTTACAGAGAAATAGCATTGTATTTGGTCAAGCACAATTTTTTCCAACAGTTTGCTAAGAGCTGGCAGCAAGCTGATTGGTCGGCTGTTAGAACCAGTAAAGGCTGCTTTACCACTCTTGGGTAGAGGAATTACTTTGGCTTCCCTCCAGGCCTGAGGACAAAGACTTTCCTCTAGGCTCAGATTAAAAATGTGACAGATAGGAGTAGCTATAGAGTCAACTACCATCCTCAGTAGGAGTGGCTATAGAGTCAGCTACCATCCTCAGTAGGAGTGGCTATAGAGTCAACTACCATCCTCAGTAGCTTCTCTAATACCGCTTTAAACTGAATCTCACTGTAATCTCTTCAGTCCACCTTGTGGTCAGTATAGGTACTGCTTCCTATTGCATCCCATTGTAATCTCTTCAGTCCACCTTGTGGTCAGTATAGGTACTGCTTCCTACTGAGTCCCTTTGTAATCTCTTCAGTCCACCTTGTGGTCAGTATAGGTACTGCTTCCTATTGAATCCCATTGTAATCTCTTCAGTCCACCTTGTGGTGAGTATAGGTACTGCTTCCTACTGAGTCCCTTTGTAATCTCTTCAGTCCACCTTGTGGTCAGTATAGGTACTGCTTCCTATTGAATCCCATTGTAATCTCTTCAGTCCACCTTGTGGTGAGTATAGGTACTGCTTCCTATTGCATCCCATTGTAATCTCTTCAGTCCACCTTGTGGTCAGTATAGGTACTGCTTCCTATTGAATCCCATTGTAATCTCTTCAGTCCACCTTGTGGTCAGTATAGGTACTGCTTCCTATTGAATCCCATTGTAATCTCTTCAGTCCACCTTGTGGTGAGTGTATAGGTACTGCTTCCTACTGAGTCCCTTTGTAATCTCTTCAGTCCACCTTGTGGTGAGTATAGGTACTGCTTCCTACTGAGTCCCTTTGTAATCTCTTCAGTCCACCTTGTGGTGAGTATAGGTACTGCTTCCTACTGAGTCCCTTTGTAATCTCTTCAGTCCACCTTGTGGTGAGTATAGGTACTGCTTCCTACTGAGTCCCTTTGTAATCTCTTCAGTCCACCTTGTGGTCAGTATAGGTACTGCTTCCTTCTGAGAGTGGACGAAAAGGTTCAATAAGATTTTGTCCCAAATGGCACCTTATTCCCTAAATAGTGCACTACTTTTCCTATAAAGTGCACTACTTTTAACCAGAGCCCATTGGTTCCTGGTCAAAAGTAGAGCACCAAATAGGGTGCCATTGAAGGGAACAGTGCCTATGAAGGGTTCAAGATGTGGAAGAGAGTGATAGATACAGGTAACTGCCGAAATAATGGAAACACTTGAGTAAACGAGGGACACAAAGTATATTGAAAGCAGGTGCTTCCACACAGGTGTGGTTCTTGAGTTAAATTAATCAATTAACATCCCATCATGCTTGGGGTCATGC
>NC_060186.1:80681496-80691496 GCF_021184085.1 Oncorhynchus gorbuscha | reverse complement strand
AGAAATCAGACACAGAAATCAGTAGTCTAATATAATTGTTATTGTAGACAACGAGTCAATTATGACCACTGCAAACCGCCGTCAATGCACAGAGACGCCCGCACGCACGCAAGCACACACACACACGCACGCACGCACACACACACACGCACGCACGCACACACGCACGCACGCACACACACACACACACACACACACACACACACACACACACACACAGACACACACAATGTGGCCATTCCAATGCAGGAAAGGGAGTGGACCATCAGTATAAATAAACACAACAACTACTGTCTAATCTAGTTCAACTGATGTTGTCCCTAAGGATAGACACAGGGCACTCAACAGTGTGTTTGTGTCTTCTGAAAGTTTGAGTTATGAGAGAGAGAGAGAGAGAGAGAGAGAGAGAGAGAGAGAGAGAGAGAGAGAGAGAGAGAGAGAGAGAGAGAGAGAGAGAGAGAGAGAGAGAGAGAGTTGAATAAGGAAATAGCAGACACTTCAAACTGGAATGCTTTTGATGACACAAGTGAAGACCAAGTTCCAAGGTATTTAAGAATAAATTATAATAATTCATATTGTAGCTATCTGAAATTGTGTTTTAGTGTTGTTTGTAAAAATGATATTTTCTTACCTTTTTTTGATCTGATATCATGTTATATATTTTAAAGCATCATACACTGATTGCACAAAACATTATGACAGACTGACCAGGTGAATCCAGGTGAAAGGCTATGATTCCTTCTTGATATCACCTGTCAAATCCACGGCAGGAGACAGGTTAAAAAAGGGATGTTTACGCCTTGAGACAACTGAGACATGGATTGCGTACGTGTGCCAGTCAGAGGGTGAACGGACAAGGTACAAAATAAGTAAGCGTCTTTGAACAAAAGAGGGGGGGGGGGGGTAATGGCAGTTGGTGCAAGGCGTACCGGTTTGAGTGTGTCAAGAACTGCAACACAAGAACGCTCAACAGTTTCCCGCGTGTATATCAATAATTGGTCCACCACCCAAAGGACTTCCAGCCAACTGGACACAGCTGTGGGAAGCGTTGGAGTTGACATGGGGCCAGCATCTCTGTGGAACGCTTGTCAACACCTTGTAGAGTGTAAACCGAGTGGTGTCACACATGGCACCCTATGCCCGAAATAGTGCGCTAGTTTTGTCCAGGGCCCATACTGACAGTAGTGCGCTAGGGAATAGGGTGCCACCTCAGACGGCAGCCTACATCTCAGATCCTTCTGCAGCTTCCTTTGACTTTGGTGTATACAGAACGCTACAGGCAGTAAACAGTACCCAAAGATGAAGTGGCAACTGTTCTAATACATAATGTTAGCTTTCGGTGTTTTTATTTTATATTTCAGTTTACTGAATCCCAGAGGGTAATAGATACACTATTTTTTTATGGGCTCTGTTTTAATTAAAAAAAAATAATAATGTTTCCACTTTTCACAGATCAAATTTCACTCCTCTGGGGAAAGTTACATGAATTGATTTGATTTGATTGATTGATTGATTTGATCGATTGTTTGATCGATCGATTAATTGATGTGTTAATTTTCAGCCCAGGGCATGACCCTAGAGACACTGCTGTGGATCAGACCATTATAAAGGATGGGTTCCAGCTGCAGTGGTCAGAAACGTCAGAAAGATGACATCCACCACCCAGGGAAAGGCTCTCAAACCACCAACTCCTCCAACCACACTGTGAGTACCTATATACACCCAACACCTCCAACCACCCAGGGAAAGGCTCTCAAACCACCAACTCCACCAACCACACTGTGAGTACCTATATACACCCAACACCTCCAACCACCCAGGGAAAGGCTCTCAAACCACCAACACTTCCAACCACACTGTGAGTACCTATATACACCCAACACCTCCAACCACCCAGGAAAAGGCTCTCAAACCACCAACTCCTCCAACCACACTGTGAGTACCTATATACACCTAACACCTTCAACCACCCAGGGAAAGGCTCTCAAACCACCAACTCCACCAACCACACTGTGAGTACCTATATACACCCAACACTTCCAACCACACTGTGAGTACCTATATACACCCAACACCTCCAACCACCCAGGAAAAGGCTCTCAAACCACCAACTCCTCCAACCACACTGTGAGTACCTATATACACCTAACACCTCCAACCACCCAGGGAAAGGCTCTCAAACCACCAACTCCACCAACCACACCCATACACACCTCCAACCACACTGTGAGTACCTATATACACCCAACACCTCCAACCACCCAGGGAAAGGCTCTCAAACCACCAACTCCACCAACCACACTGTGAGTACCTATATACACCCAACACCTCCAACCACACTGTGAGTACCTATATACACCCAACACCTCCAACCACCCAGGGAAAGGCTCTCAAACCACCAACTCCACCAACCACACTGTGAGTACCTATATACACCCAACACCTCCAACCACACTGTGAGTACCTATATACACCCAACACCTCCAACCACACTGTGAGTACCTATATACACCCAACACCTCCAACCACACTGTGAGTACCTATATACACCCAACACCTCCAACCACACTGTGAGTACCTATATACACGCAACACCTCCAACCACACTGTGAGTACCTATATACACCCAACACCCCCAACCACCCAAGGAAAGGCTCTCAAACCACCAACTCCACCAACCACACTGTGAGTAACTATATACACCCAACACCTCCAACCACACTGTGAGTACCTATATACACCCAACACCTCCAACCACCCAGGGAAAGGCTCTCAAACCACCAACTCCACCAACCACACTGTGAGTACCTATATACACCCAACACCTCCAACCACCCAGGGAAAGGCTCTCAAACCACCAACTCCACCAACCACACTGTGAGTACCTATATACACCCAACACCTCCAACCACACTGTGAGTACCTATATACACCCAACACCTCCAACCACACTGTGAGTACCTATATACACCCAACTCCACCAACCACACTGTGAGTACCTATATACACCCAACACCTCCAACCACACTGTGAGTACCTATATACACCCAACACCTCCAACCACACTGTGAGTACCTATATACACCCAACACCCCCAACCACACTATGAGTACCTATATACACCTCCAACCACCCAGGGAAAGGCTCTCAAACCACCAACTCCACCAACCACACTGTGAGTACCTATATACACCCAACACCTCCAACCACACTGTGAGTACCTATATACATCCAACACCTCCAACCACACTGTGAGTACCTATATACACCCAACACCCCCAACCACCCAGGGAAAGGCTCTCAAACCACCAACTCCACCAACCACACTGTGAGTACCTATATACACCCAACACCTCCAACCACACTGTGAGTACCTATATACACCCAGCCGATGTGAGTAAGACCTTTAAACAGGTCAACAATCACAAGGCCGCAGGGCCAGACATCTTACCAGGACGTGTACTGTCAGAATGCACTGACCAACTGTCAAGTGTCTTCACTGACATTTTCAACCTCTCCCTGTCCGAGTCTGTAATACCAACATGTTTTAAGCAGACCACCATAGTGCCTGTGCCCAAGAACACTAAGGTAACCTGCCTAAACGACTACCGACCCGTAGCACTCACATCTGTAGCCATGAAGTGCTTGGAAAGGCTGGTCATGGCTCACATCAACACCATTATCCCAGAAAGAGGGTATTGCGAACGGCCCGGTACATCACCGGGGCCAAGCTCCCTGCCATCCATGACCTCTATACCAGGCGGTGTCAGAGGAAGCCCCTAAAAATTGTCAAAGACTCCATCCACCCTAGTCATAGACTGTTCTCCCTGCTACCGCACGGCAAGCGGCAAGCTTCTAAACAGCTTCTACCCCCAAGCCATAAGACTCCTGAACATCTAATCAAATGGCTACCCAGACTATTTGCTTTTAACCCCCTTCTACGCTGCTACTACTCTCTGTTATTATCTATGCATAGTCACTTTAATAACTCTACCTACATGTACATATTATCTCAATTACCTCGGTACCAGTGCCCCCAGACATTGATTCTGTACCGGTGCCCCCTGTATGTAGTCTCCACATTGACTCTGTACCAGTACCCCCTGTATGTAGTCTCCACATTGACTCTGTACCGGTACCCCCTGTATATAGTCTCCACATTGCCCTGTATATAGCCTCCACATTGACTCTGTACCGGTACCCCCTGTATATAGCCTCCACACTGCCCTGTATATAGCCTCCACATTGACTCTGTAACGGTACCCCCTGTATATAGCCTCCACATTGACTCTGTACCGGTACCCCCTGAATATAGCCTCCACATTGACTCTGTACCGGTACCCCCTGTATATAGCCTCCACATTGACTCTGTACCGGTACCCCCTGTATATAGCCTCCACATTGACTCTGTACCAGTACCCCCTGTATATAGCCTCCACATTGACTCTGTACCGGTACCCCCTGTATATAGCCTCCACATTGATTCTGTACCAGTACCCCCTGTATATAGCCTCCACATTGACTCTGTACCAGTACCCCCTGTATATAGCCTCCACATTGACTCTGTACCGGTACCCCCTGTATATAGCCTCCACATTGATTCTGTACCAGTACCCCCTGTATATAGCCTCCACATTGACTCTGTATCGGTACCCCCTGTATATAGTCTCCACATTGACTCAGTACCGGTACTCCCTGTATATAGCCTCCACATTGACTCTGTACCAGTACCCCCTGTATATAGCCTCCACATTGACTCTGTACCGTTGCCCCCTGTATATAGCCTCCACATTGACTCTGTACCAGTACCCCCTGTATATAGCCTCCACATTGACTCTGTACCGGTACCCCCTGTATATAGACTCCACATTGACTCTGTACCGGTACCCCCTGTATATAGCCTCCACATTGACTCTGTACCGGTACCCCCTGTATAGAGCCTCCACATTGACTCTGTACCGGTACCCCTTGTATAGAGCCTCCACATTGACTCTGTACCGTAATACCCTGTATATAGCCTCCACATTGACTCTGTACCGGTACCCCCTGTATAGAGCCTCCACATTGACTCTGTACCGTAATACCCTGTATATAGCCTCCACATTGACTCTGTACCGGTACCCCCTGTATATAGCCTCCACATTGACTCTGTACCGGTACCCCCTGTATATAGCCTCCACATTGACTCTGTACCGGTACCCCCTGTATAGAGCCTCCACATTGACTCTGTACCGGTACCCCCTGTATTTCGCCCCACTATTGTTATTTACTGCTGCTCTTTAATAATTTGTTATTCTTATCTCTTACTTTTTTGGGGGGAATTTTCTTAAAACTGCATTGTGGGTTAAGGGCCCTGTTTTAACACTACTGCTACTCATATGCACAAATGACCTCCACTAACCTTTACCCCCACCTACCGCACATTGAATTGTTACCAGTACCCCTTGTATTTAGCCTCAATATTGTTGTTTGATTTTGTTTTAGTTTATTTAGTAAGTATTTTCTTAACTCTATTTTCTTAAAACTGCATTGTTGGTTAAAAGGGCTTGTAAAGTAAGCATTTCACCATATTCAGAGCACGTGACATTTTGATCTGATTTGACAATAGGAGTAATGGAAGTGGACACTTCATTCCACCCTTTCTCCAAAACAGGACGTTCATTTGACGCTTTGCCCCTTTATGACATCATAGATGTGAATCAGGGATGAATATGTATTTGGTGTCCTTATGAATAATCACATTATGACATCTTATCATTCTCACAAATATATTTTCTCCACTCAGGCACACAATACGGAACAGGCCTCCGGTAATGGTAAGTTACAATTTGTCAACCTGTTTCAGAAGATAATTTGTCAACCTGTTTGAGAACATCATTTGTCAACCTGTTTCAGAACATCATTTTGCAAACCCTTTTACAAGGACGACTATTGTCAGAGTTTTATTGATACGAAACCCTTATTTCTTGATATGAAGCAAACTTCACCTTTAACACATATTCCTGTCCCTTCCAGACGAAGACGTTGTCATTGCTCTGCACGACTTCAAACCAACCACGGACCAGGACCTACCGTTCAGAAAGGGAGAGAGGCTTCAGATCCTCCAGGAGTGAGTACAGTGCTGATTTACGACAAACGGTCACTCATTATTACATTAGGGAGATGTCACGCCGACGTTGGGCTCTCAGACAATAGTCTGATATCATATCCTCAGGGTGATGATACCGGATAGCGGTATCATTTGGAGGCACAAATAGACAAAACATGCTCTGTTGTTGTTGTTCTTTGAAGGAATGGGGACTGGTGGTTTGCTAAGTCACTGGTGACGGGAGAGGAGGGGTGCATCCCATGTACGTACGTGGCCAGAGTAGACACCCTAGAAATAGAAAAGTAAGTGAATCTGCTCTGACACAAGTCAGCCATTTTCTTTTTGATAATTTAACACTTGATATGATAACCCATTTAACACATGGGTTATCGTATGTTTACAATACATACGTCACCATAGATCATTATGAATGAACTGAGTTGTGTTGACAGGAAATTAAAAACACTTTCCTTTCCTGTATCCGTATGCTTCCTGTATCAGTATGCTTCCTGTATCAGTATGCTTCCTGTATCGGTATGCTTCCTGTATCAGTATGCTTCCTGTATCAGTATGCTTCCTGTATCAGTATGCTTCCTGTATCAGTATGCTTCCTGTATCAGTATGCTTCCTGTATCAGTATGCTTCCTGTGTATGCTTCCTGTATCAGTATCTTCCTGTATCAGTATGCTTCCTGTATCAGTATGCTTCCTGTATCGGTATGCTTCCTGTATCAGTATGCTTCCTGTATCCGTATGCTTCCTGTATCAGTATGCTTCCTGTATCAGTATGCTTCCTGTATCAGTATGCTTCCTGTATCAGTATGCTTCCTGTATCAGTATGCTTCCTGTATCAGTATGCTTCCTGTATCAGTATGCTTCCTGTATCAGTATGCTTCCTGTATCCGTATGCTAAGTATGTAACACGTTATTTGGCGACTCTTCCCTGTTCTTCCATGTATTGTAGATGGTTTTTCAAGGACCTGAGTCGTAGAGAGACAGAGCGTCTGCTCCTGGCTCCGGGGAATAAAGCCGGGTCATTTCTAGTTCGAGAGAGTGAGACCACCAAAGGTCAGAATCATCCTCTCTGCCTTTAAAAAAAAAAACATTTTCAGAACAACACAACATTGTTTTTTTTAAAACTCAAAATAGCTCCAAAAATATAATACAGAAAGACTTGGAATGGTCAAAACATCCATCTTGTATGTATAATTATAAATTAAATTATATTATAAACCATATAATTGGCATTAACAGAACTGACATGTACATTAAACAAACTGATACAAGCCGATATCAAGGACTGAAAAAAAAGCCTCATAAAGCTGTAAGCTAATCGAATTGTATTGGTCACATACACATGGTGAGCAGATGTTAATGTTATACCTCATGGTCACATACACATGGTTAGCAGATGTTAATGTTATGGTCACATACACATGGTTAGCAGATGTTAATGTTATACCTCATGGCCACATACACATGGTTAGCAGATGTTAATGTTATGGTCACATACACATGGTTAGCAGATGTTAATGTTATTGGTCACATGCACATGGTTAGCAGATGTTAATGTTATTGGTCACATACACATGGTTAGCAGATGTTAATGTTATACCTCATGGCCACATACACATGGTTCAGCAGATGTTAATGCGAGTGTAGCGAAATGCTTGTGCTTCTAGGGACCACCCATATGTAGAATGTATGCACACATGACTGTAAGTCGCTTTGGATAAAAGCGTCTGCTAAATGGCATATATTATTATATATTATTATTATTATTATATATTAGTTCCGACCCGCTCAGTAATATCTAACACAATAACACTGTATGTCTCATTGACATGTCGCCCCAAAAAGGTGCTCTCTCCCTGTCCATCAGAGACGTAGGGCCGGAGCACGGGGATGTGGTGAAGCACTACAAGATCCGTTCCCTGGATAACGGAGGGTTCTACATCTCTCCGTCCACCTCCTTCTCCTCCCTGCAGGAGCTGGTCAAGTACTATACCCGTGAGTTAAAAAATGAGCACAAACATCAAGGTTATATATTTGAGGTTAAAGTTCATATGACCATAACAATACTCCATAACGACATCACAATACTCCATAACGACATCACAATACCCCATAATGACATCACAATACTCCATAACGACATCACAATACTCCATAACGACATCACAATACACCATAATGACATCACAATACTCCATAACGACATCACAATACTCCATAACGACATCACAATACTCCATAACGACATCACAATATCCCATAATGACATCACAATACTCCATTATCGACATCACAATACTCCATAACGACATCACAATACTCCATAACGACATCACAATACTCCATAACGACATCACAATACCCCATAATGACATCACAATACTCCATAATGACATCACAATACCCCATAATGACATCACAATACCCCATAATGACATCACAATACCCCATAATGACATCACAATACTCCATAACGACATCACAATACCCCATAATGACATCACAATACTCCATAATGACATCACAATACTCCATAACGACAAAACTGAAATGTTAGCACATGAATAAAAAATAAAAAACAGGCTAATCCTAAGTGGCTCAGCGGTTTAAGGCACTGCATCGCAGGTGCTTGAGGCATCACTACAGCCCCGGGTTTGATCCTGGGTGTGTTGCAGCTGGCTGCGACTGGAATACCCATGAAGTGGTTTGATCCTGGGTGTGTTGCAGCTGGCTGCGACTGGGATACCCATGAAGTGGCACGCATTGGTGCAGCTGGCTTCCTGGGTTAAGTGGGTAGCGTGTCGAGAAGCAGTGCGGCTGGCTTCCTGGGTTAAGTGGATAGCGTGTCGAGAAGCAGTGCGGCTGGCTTCCTGGGTTAAGTGGGTGGGTAGCGTGTCGAGAAGCAGTGCGGCTGGCTTCCTGGGTTAAGTGGGTAGCGTGTCGAGAAGCAGTGCGGCTGGCTTCCTGGGTTAAGTGGGTAGCGTGTCGAGAAGCAGTGCGGCTTGGCTTCCTGGGTTAAGTGGGTAGCGTGTCGAGAAGCAGTGCGGCTTGGCAGAGTTGTGTTTCGGAGGACCCGTGGCTCTTGACATTTGCCTCTCCTGAGTCCGTACAAGACTTGCAGCGATGAGAATGTAACTACCAATTGGATATCATGAAAAAGGGTCAAAAATCTAAAATGGAAATACCTTATTTACTTAAGTATTCAGACTTGAAATTGAGTTCAGGTGCATTTTAAAATAAAATAAAATAAAATCTTCATGCCTCTGGAAAGGTTACTGAACTAGCGAGCATGGTTCACCCAATCACCTGTGTTATACATCATCAGATGCCTTTTTGAAAATCAAATCAAATTTTATTTGTCACATACACATGGTTAGCAGATGTTAATGCGAGTGTAGCGAAATGCTTGTGCTTCTAGTTCCGACAATGCAGTAATAACCAACAAGTAATCTAACTAACAATTCCAAAACTACTGTCTTATACACAGTGTAAGGGGATAAGGAACATGTACATAAGGATATATGAATGAGTGATGGTACAGAGCAGCATACAGTAGATGGTATCGAGTACAGTATATACATATGAGATGAGTATGTAGACAAAGTAAACAAAGTGGCATAGTTAAAGTGGCTAGTGATACATGTATTACATAAGGATGCAGTAGATGACTGGGTGCTCTACCGCAATCAATAACAATGAAAATGTATTGGAACAGCATGTGTTTCTCTCTGGGGGTCTATTTTCTGTGTCACGGGCATGGCTGACAGGCTATAATTCTCTCTGAGGTCTATTTTCTGTGTCACAGGCATGGCTGACAGGCTATAATTCTCTCTGGGGTCTATTTTCTGTGTCACGGGCATGGCTAACAGGCTATAATTCTCTCTGGGGTCTATTTTCT
>NC_060186.1:80653996-80678996 GCF_021184085.1 Oncorhynchus gorbuscha | reverse complement strand
ACCAGAAGGCAAAAGGCCTCCAGCGGGGGGGCTGGGATTAAAATTGACGAATATCTTAAATATTTGACCAGTATCATATGCCAAATGTTATACCCCTATATTTGATCTTTAAATCAAATAAAATTGTATTTTTCACATGCGCCAAATACAACAGGTGTTACAGTGAAATGCTGACTTACGAGCCCTTAACCAACAATGCAGTTAAAAAAAATAATAATCGGAATAATAAATAAAAGTAACAAGTAATAAAAGACTGGCAGTAAAATAACAAGCTATATACAGGGGGGGTGTACAATACAGGGGGGTACGGGTACAGGGGGGGGGTACGGGTTCAGAGCTAATTTTCCAAAACCATGTCTTGATTTAAAAAAAGATGAATGATGAGTTTGCAATTTGAAGAACTTCAAATCGCTTAGCGAAGCGCTAGACTTTCTCTGAATATTCCTAGCAACATTACGGGTAAGCACTAGTCAATGTGCGTCCTAAAATGGCATCCCATTTTTGATATAGTGTACTGCTTTTGACCGAAGATTATGTGATTAGGTAAGATAATAGGGTGCCGTTTGATGAGGCAGCTACTGAATCAAACACCAGTTCAGGAAACAAAACAAACATTTCAGAGAAGTCAACTATTTATAGTCCTGTTGTACATCCGTTTTAAAAAGCTTTTTTTTTCTTTTCTGCACAAACACGTGGAAAGTGTCAGTTATAGCGAGCTAGTGTGTAAAATTAGGTGGTTTATGTGGTTTCTGCGGTGGGCTAAGAAGAGCTGATTGTGTACTGCTGGGTTTTCCAGCCCCGCCCTTCTTCATCATTAACATCCGGACAGGAAGTCAAGTGAGGTCGTTTTCTTCTTCTTCTTTTCCAGCCACCATGGCATTCGCCCCTCTGAGACCACACGTGTCACTTCCTTTGAGAGGGCATATCCTGTCTAACCCACTTTACTGTGTCAGTGGGTGCGTTCCTAATGGCATCCTTTTTACAATGTGGTGCACTACTTTTGACCCTGGCCCCTGGTCAACATGTATGAACTATATAAGGTAGAGGGTATCCTTTGAGATGCACCAAGGTCTGACTAGAATAGAGAGAAGGACCGTTGTGACTGCATAGGAAACAAATAAGTAAGAGTATTGAAATGGTCGGACATCCGGTGATGCATGTGTGTTGAGTAGCAGGCCTGTATGAGGGTCCGTGTTTAATCAATCGTTTGGGTCCAGAATGATTCTATCTGATCTAAAATAGAACAAAATGACTATCTAGAAATGTCTAAATAATCTGTCTGTCTCTGTCTCTGTCTCTGTCTCTCGTCTCTCTCTCTCTCTCTCTCTCTCTCTCTCTCTCTCTCTCTCTCTCTCTCTCTCTCTCTCTCTCTCTCTCTCTCTCTCTCTCTCTCTCTCTCTCTCTCTCTCTCTCTCTCTCTCTCTCTCTCTCTCTCGTCTCTCTCTCTCTCTCTCTCGTCTCTCTCTCTCTCTCTCTTTCTCTCTCTCGTCTCTCTCTCTCGTCTCTCTCGTCTCTCTCTCTCTCGTCTAACTCTCTCTCTCGTCTCTCTCTCTCGTGTACTAGATAGCTGAAGGCATGGCCTACATTGAGAAGAAAAACTATATCCACAGAGACCTGCGAGCCGCCAACATTCTGGTCAATGAGACTCTCCACTGCAAGATAGCAGACTTTGGCCTGGCCAGGATCATAGAAACGGAGTACACAGCAAGAGAAGGTATGACAACCCCCCCCCCCTTCATTTAACGAGACAAGTCAGTTAAGAACAAATTCTTATTTTCAATGACGGCCTGGGAACAGTGGGTTAACTGCCCTGTTCAGGGGCAGAACGGCAGATTTTTACCTTGTCAGCTCAGGGGATCTTGCAACCTTTAGGTTACTAGTCCAATTCTCTTACCACTAGGCTACCTAACGCCCCAAGGTGTGACTATGAGGCAGTGTTGACACAGGAAACATAGTACACAGCAAAAGAAGGTATGACTATCGGGCAGTGTTTACACAGCAGCCGAATTCTGATCTTTCGGCCTATTATATGCAAAGGATCTAATCTGATCGGTCAAAAGACCAATTACTGGCAAAAGATCAGATTTTCAATTGACATGACGTCCTTGCCATACCTTTGGTAACGCTGGCAACGCGACACACTTGGTCCGCAGCCCAAATTTACCGTAAATATCACAGTAGCCACTAGCCAGTAAGCACAAATTATTCAACAACGACAAAAACACGTTTCTTATAAAACATAATTACAGTAGTGAATAATACAACCAAACTATATTACACTCTTGAAAAATACAACAATTCACGAGTATGCATGTTTTATTTTTATTTTATTTTACCTTTATTTAACCAGGTAGGCTAGTTGAGAACACCTTTATTTAACCAGGTAGGCTAGTTGAGAACACCTTTATTTAACCAGGTAGGCTAGTTGAGAACACCTTTATTTAACCAGGTAGGCTAGTTGAGAACACCTTTATTTAACCAGGTAGGCTAGTTGAGAACACCTTTATTTAACCAGGTAGGCTAGTTGAGAACACCTTTATTTAACCAGGTAGGCTAGTTGAGAACACCTTTATTTAACCAGGTAGGCTAGTTGAGAACACCTTTATTTAACCAGGTAGGCTAGTTGAGAACACCTTTATTTAACCAGGTAGGCTAGTTGAGAACACCTTTATTTAACCAGGTAGGCTAGTTGAGAACACCTTTATTTAACCAGGTAGGCTAGTTGAGAACACCTTTATTTAACCAGGTAGGCTAGTTGAGAACACCTTTATTTAACCAGGTAGGCCAGTTGAGAACACCTTTATTTAACCAGGTAGGCTAGTTGAGAACACCTTTATTTAACCAGGTAGGCTAGTTGAGAACACCTTTATTTAACCAGGTAGGCCAGTTGAGAACACCTTTATTTAACCAGGTAGGCTAGTTGAGAACACCTTTATTTAACCAGGTAGGCTAGTTGAGAACAAGTTTCATTTGCAACCAACCTAGTTGAGAAGACCTTTAAACCATAGCAGTGTGAACAGATTTAACCACAGAGTTGCATTTTATTTAACCAAGACAGTTGAAAGCCCACCTTTATTTAACCAGTTGCTAGTTGACAGCATGTCTTCATTTAACCAGGTATCAGTTGAGAAATGATGAACCAGGTCTCAGTTGAGAACACATTTAACCAGTACATCTTCATCACGTATCATTTAAAATGAGTTGAGAACACCTTTATTTAACATTACAGTTGAGAACACCTTTATTTAACCAGGTAGGCTCCAAAATGATGAACAAGTTCTCATTTGCAACTGCAACATTACAGATAAAGCATAGCAGTGTGATCAGACAACACAAAATGATGAAGCTTCAAGACAAAACATTACAGTAAAGTACGTCTTCATCAAGTATCACTCCAAAATGATGAACCCTCTCATACGAACATAACAGTAAAGCATGTCTTCATCACGTATCACTCCAAAATGATGAACCCTCTCATACGAACATAACAGCATGTCTTCATCACGTATCACTCCAAAATGATGAACCCTCTCACACGAACATTACAGTACGTCTACCGTACAACATTATGACAAAACCAGGCGTCATTATTATCATAAAGGCAAAAAATACAAATCACTGCACGTGGTAAAAGCTAGTTGCTACTGGGGGGAGAAAGTGTGTATTTAAAGAGAATTCAACGCAATGGGCTGCTTGACGTCGTGTTTTTATAGCCGAAGCTATTGACTCATAACCTAAAATAGACCCCGTTTATTTGTGTTCTGAGATAACGTGAACACGATCAAACGTGGATTTAAATTTTCATTTTCACACTTCGGGTGGCTAGACTACCTAGGCCTTTTTAAATCCAAAAATGATTCACTGCAATCAATCAATTATTCAATCAATTAAGCAATCAATTAATCAATTAATGAATGAATCAATCAATCAATACATTAATTAATCAATTCATCAATCAATTCATCAATCAATTAATTCATCAATCAATCACTTAATCAATAGTGATGTTTTGCCAGCATATTCCAGGAGTTTTACCAGAAGTATTTAAAAAAAAAACTTTATGACCTGATTTGAAAAATAATCTGGTACCATCATCAGCTCATATAGAACCGTTTTTATTTTTTACAGCAGATTTTTTTTTTTTACTGTCATACCAACAAGCGCTCACAGTCATCATTTGAGAATTAGAGGCTCAGCCACGTTCTCCAAACGTCCATTTTCGAAGTGATTTTGTTGCTCCTGCATCGTTCCATTTCTCCAAACGTCAAGTTTCTAAGTTAAGAGTTATGTTTAGGCACTCATTCCGGATGGTTAAGGTAAGGGTTAAAGGGTAGGTGTATTAAGTTAAGGTAAGGGTTAAAGGGTAGGTGTATTAAGTTAAGGTAAGGGTTAAAGGGTAGGTGTATTAAGTTAAGGTAAGGGTTAAAGGGTAGGTGTATTAAGTTAAGGTAAGGGTTAAAGGGTAGGTGTATTAAGTTAAGGTAAGGGTTAAAGGGTAGGTGTATTAAGTTAAGGTAAGGGTTAAAGGGTAGGTGTATTAAGTTAAGGTAAGGGTTAAAGGGTAGGTGTATTAATTTAATTTAAGTAAGGGTTAAAGGGTAGGTGTATTAAGTTAAGGTAAGGGTTAAAGGGTAGGTGTATTAAGTTAAGGTAAGGGTTAAAGGGTAGGTGTATTAATTTAATTTAAGTAAGGGTTAAAGGGTAGGTGTATTAAGTTAAGGTAAGGGTTAAAGGGTAGGTGTATTAAGTTAAGGTAAGGGTTAAAGGGTAGGTGTATTAAGTTAAGGTAAGGGTTAAAGGGTAGGTGTATTAAGTTAAGGTAAGGGTTAAAGGGTAGGTGTATTAAGTTAAGGTAAGGGTTAAAGGGTAGGTGTATTAAGTTAAGGTAAGGGTTAAAGGGTAGGTGTATTAAGTTAAGGTAAGGGTTAAAGGGTAGGTGTATTAAGTTAAGGTAAGGGTTAAAGGGTAGGTGTATTAAGTTAAGGTAAGGGTTAAAGGGTAGGTGTATTAAGTTAAGGCAAGGGTTAAAGTGTAGGTGTATTAAGTTAAGGTAAGGGTTAAAGGGTAGGTGTATTATTAATTTAATATTAAGTTAAGGTAAGGGTTAAAGGGTAGGTATTAATTTAATTTAAGGTAAGGGTTAAAGGGTAGGTGTATTAAGTTAAGGTAAGGGTTAAAGGGTAGGTGTATTAAGTTAAGGTAAGGGTTAAAGGGTAGGTGTATTAATTTAATTTAAGTAAGGGTTAAAGGGTAGGTGTATTAAGTTAAGGTAAGGGTTAAAGGGTAGGTGTATTAAGTTAAGGTAAGGGTTAAAGGGTAGGTGTATTAATTTAATTTAAGTAAGGGTTAAAGGGTAGGTGTATTAAGTTAAGGTAAGGGTTAAAGGGTAGGTGTATTAAGTTAAGGTAAGGGTTAAAGGGTAGGTGTATTAAGTTAAGGTAAGGGTTAAAGGGTAGGTGTATTAAGTTAAGGTAAGGGTTAAAGGGTAGGTGTATTAAGTTAAGGTAAGGGTTAAAGGGTAGGTGTATTAAGTTAAGGTAAGGGTTAAAGGGTAGGTGTATTAATTTAAGTTAAGGGTTAAAGGGTTGGTGTATAAATTTAAGGTAAGGGTTAAAGGGTAGGTGTATTAAGTTAAGGTAAGGGTTAAAGGGTAGGTGTATTAAGTCAAGGTAAGGGTTTATACATCAGGTGTATTAATTTAAGGTAAGGGTTAAAGGGTAGGTGTATTAATTTAATTTAAGGTAAGGGTTAAAGGGTAGGTGTATTAATTTAAGTTAAGGTAAGGATTAAAGGGTAGGTGTACTAATTTAAGTAAGGGTTAAAGGGTAGGTGTATTAAGTTAAGGTAAGGGTTTATACACCAGGTGTATTAATTTAAGGTAAGGGTTAAAGGGTAGGTGTATTAATTTAATTTAAGTAAGGGTTAAAGGGTAGGTGTATTAATTTAAGTTAAGGTAAGGGTTAAAGGGTAGGTGTACTAATTTAAGGTAAGGGTTAAAGGGTAGGTGTACTAATTTATGGTAAGGGTTAAAGGGTAGGTGTATTCATTTAAGTTAAGGTAAGGGTTAAAGGGTAGGTGTATTCATTTAAGTTATGGTAAGGGTTAAAGGGTAGGTGTATTCATTTAAGTTAAGGTAAGGGTTAAAGGGTAGGTGTATTCATTTAAGTTATGGTAAGGGTTAAAGGGTAGGTGTATACATTTAAGTTATGGTAAGGGTTAAAGGGTAGGTGTGTACTAATTTAAGGTAAGGGTTAAAGGGTAGGTGTACTAATTTAAGGTAAGGGTTAAAGGGTAGGTGTACTAATTTATGGTAAGGGTTAAAGGGTAGGTGTATTCATTTAAGTTAAGGTAAGGGTTAAAGGGTAGGTGTATTCATTTAAGTTATGGTAAGGGTTAAAGGGTAGGTGTATACATTTAAGTTATGGTAAGGGTTAAAGGGTAGGTGTACTAATTTAAGGTAAGGGTTAAAGGGTAGGTGTATTAATTTAAGGTAAGGGTTAAAGGGTAGGTGTATTCATTTAAGTTAAGGTAAGGGTTAAAGGGTAGGTGTATTCATTTAAGTTAAGGTAAGGGTTAAAGGGTAGGTGTATTCATTTAAGTTATGGTAAGGGTTAAAGGGAAGGTGTATTAATTTAAGTTAATGGTTAAAGGGTAGGTGTATTAAGTTAAGGTAAGGGTTAAACGGTAGGTAGCGTAAACATAACCACATGTAACATATGGATTTGCATAAGTATACACAATGAAAAGTCCCAATGCAAAGTCACACCCCACGTTTCTGTTTTTGGAGTTATTACATAAAACCAAATCAGAATTATGAAGAATGCCAAAGTCATGTCGGAAGTGGTGTGATGTAATATGGAGGACCCAGCAGGCCAGCCTATTCACTATAATGTAAACTTCAACTGGAATAACTTAATGTATAACTTAAAATTCAACCAAATCGTTTGCACTCATGACTACTGGTTTCAATTACGTTTTCAGCCAACTGACAAGCAAATACCCTGTGATTGTATTGTAACAAGTCAACTTGTAAGGTTTCAAGCAAACTAGCCTGCTAAGGTTAGCCAGACTAGCCTGCTACGGTTAGCCCTACTAGCCTGCTAAGATTAGCCCTACTAGCATGCTAACAGTAGCCCTACTAGCCTGCTAAGGTTAGCCCTACTAGCATGCTAACAGGAGCCCTACTAGCCTGCTAAGGTTAGCCCTACTAGCCTGCTAAGGTTAGCCCTACCAGCCTGCTAAGGTTAGCCCTACTAGCCTGCTAAGGTTAGCCCTACCAGCCTGCTAAGGTTAGCCCTACTAGCCTGCTAAGGTTAGCCCTACTAGCCTGCTAACGTTAGCCCTACCAGCCTGTTAAGGTTAGCCCTACTAGCCTGCTAAGGTTAGCCCTACCTGCCTGCTAAGGTTAGCCCTACTAGCCTGCTAAGGTTAGCCCTACCAGCCTGCTAAGGTTAGCCCTACTAGCCTGCTAACGTTAGCCCTACCAGCCTGCTAAGGTTAGCCCTACTAGCCTGCTAACGTTAGCCCTACTAGCCTGCTAAGGTTAGCCCTACTAGCCTGCTAACGTTAGCCCTACTAGCCTGTTAAGGTTAGCCCGACCACCTACTAATGTTACTTTAGCACTGAATTAGTCAGCCAGTTGCTATCAACAACTAGCTTACAGCTACAGTGCCCTCAGAAAGAATTCATGCTCCTTGATTTATTCCACATTTTGTTGTGTTACAGCCTGAATTTAATGGATTACATTATTTTATCACCCATCTACACACAATACCCCATAATGACAAAATTAAAACAGAAATATTACATTTACATAAGTATGTAAATCCTGGTTGGTCCCTGGATGGGAGACCAGATGCTGCTGAAAGTGGTGTTGGAGGGACAGTAGGAGGCACCTTTTCCACTGGTTTCACTCGGACTGGTAATAGGGGTTGCAACAATGAATGCGGATAATTTTAGAAAGAGAGGGTCCAGATTGTCTAGCCCAGCTGATTTGTACAGGGCCAGGTTTTTGTATAGTATAGTTGTGGAAAGTAACATGTATAGTGGTGGACAGTAACATGGCTAGTGGTGGACAGTAACATGTATAGTTGTGGAAAGTAACATGTCTAGTGGTGGACAGTAACATGTATAGTCTAGTGGTGGACAGTAACATGTATAGTGGTGGACAGTAACATGTATAGTCTAGGGGTGGACAGTAACATGTATAGTGGTGGACAGTAACATGTATAGTCTAGTGGTGGACAGTAACATGTATAGTGGTGGACAGTAACATGGCTAGTGGTGGACAGTAACATGTATAGTCTAGTGGTGGACAGTAACATGTATAGTGGTGGACAGTAACATGGCTAGTGGTGGACAGTAACATGTATAGTCTAGTGGTGGACAGTAACATGTATAGTGGTGGACAGTAACATGGCTAGTGGTGGACAGTAACATGTATAGTCTAGTGGTGGACAGTAACATGTCTAGTGGTGGACAGTAACATGTATAGTGGTGGACAGTAACATGTATAGTCTAGTGGTGGACAGTAACATGTATAGTCTAGTGGTGGACAGTAACATGTATAGTGGTGGACAGTAACATGTATAGTCTAGTGGTGGACAGTAACATGTATAGTCTAGTGGTGGACAGTAACATGTATAGTGGTGGACAGTAACATGTATAGTCTAGTGGTGGACAGTAACATGTCTAGTGGTGGACAGTAACATGTCTAGTGGTGGACAGTAACATGTATAGTTGTGGAAAGTAACATGTATAGTGGTGGACAGTAACATGGCTAGTGGTGGACAGTAACATGTATAGTCTAGTGGTGGACAGTAACATGTCTAGTGGTGGACAGTAACATGTCTAGTGGTGGACAGTAACATGTCTAGTGGTGGACAGTAACATGTCTAGTGGTGGACAGTAACATGTCTAGTGGTGGACAGTAACATGTATAGTTGTGGAAAGTAACATGTATAGTTGTGGACAGTAACATGGCTAGTGGTGGACAGTAACATGTATAGTCTAGTGGTGGACAGTAACATGTCTAGTGGTGGACAGTAACATGTCTAGTGGTGGACAGTAACATGTATAGTCTAGTGGTGGACAGTAACATGTATAGTGGTGGACAGTAACATGTATAGTCTAGTGGTGGACAGTAACATGTATAGTCTAGTGGTGGACAGTAACATGTATAGTGGTGGACAGTAACATGTATAGTCTAGTGGTGGACAGTAACATGTCTAGTCTAGTGGTGGACAGTAACATGTCTAGTGGTGGACAGTAACATGTATAGTGGTGGACAGTAACATGTATAGTGGTGGACAGTAACATGTATAGTGGTGGACAGTAACATGTCTAGTCTAGTGGTGGACAGTAACATGTATAGTGGTGGACAGTAACATGTCTAGTGGTGGACAGTAACATGTCTAGTGGTGGACAGTAACATGTCTAGTCTAGTGGTGGACAGTAACATGTCTAGTGGTTGACAGTAACATGTATAGTCTAGTGGTGGACAGTAACATGTATAGTGGTGGACAGTAACATGTATAGTCTAGTGGTGGACAGTAACATGTCTAGTCTAGTGGTGGACAGTAACATGTCTAGTGGCGGACAGTAACATGTATAGTGGTGGACAGTAACATGTATAGTGGTGGACAGTAACATGTATAGTGGTGGACAGTAACATGTCTAGTCTAGTGGTGGACAGTAACATGTATAGTGGTGGACAGTAACATGTCTAGTGGTGGACAGTAACATGTCTAGTGGTGGACAGTAACATGTCTAGTCTAGTGGTGGACAGTAACATGTCTAGTGGTTGACAGTAACATGTATAGTCTAGTGGTGGACAGTAACATGTCTAGTGGTGGACAGTAACATGTCTAGTGGTGGACAGTAACATGTATAGTCTAGTGGTGGACAGTAACATGTCTAGTGGTGGACAGTAACATGTCTAGTGGTGGACAGTAACATGTCTAGTGGTGGACAGTAACATGTCTAGTGGTGGACAGTAACATGTATAGTCTAGTGGTGGACAGTAACATGTATAGTCTAGTGGTGGACAGTAACATGTATAGTGGTGGGCAGTAACATGTATAGTCTAGTGGTGGACAGTAACATGTATAGTGGTGGACAGTAACATGTATAGTCTAGTGGTGGACAGTAACATGTATAGTCTAGTGGTGGACAGTAACATGTCTAGTGGTGGACAGTAACATGTCTAGTGGTGGACAGTAACATGTATAGTGGTGGACAGTAACATGTATAGTCTAGTGGTGGACAGTAACATGTATAGTGGTGGACAGTAACATGTATAGTCTAGTGGTGGACAGTAACATCTATAGTCTAGTGGTGGACAGTAACATGTATAGTGGTGGACAGTAACATGTATAGTCTAGTGGTGGACAGTAACATGTCTAGTGGTGGACAGTAACATGTCTAGTGGTGGACAGTAACATGTATAGTGGTTGACAGTAACATGTATAGTCTAGTAGTGGACAGTAACATCTATAGTCTAGTGGTGGACAGTAACATGTATAGTGGTAGACAGTAACATGTATAGTCTAGTGGTGGACAGTAACATGTATAGTGGTGGACAGTAACATGTATAGTGGTGGACAGTAACATGTCTAGTGGTGGACAGTAACATGTTTAGTCTAGTGGTGGACAGTAACATGTATAGTCTAGTGGTGGACAGTAACATGTATAGTCTAGTGGTGGACAGTAACATGTATAGTGGTGGACAGTAACATGTATAGTCTAGTGGTGGACAGTAACATGGCTAGTGGTGGACAGTAACATGTCTAGTGGTGGACAGTAACATGTATAGTGGTGGACAGTAACATGTATAGTCTAGTGGTGGATAGTAACATGTCTAGTGGTGGACAGTAACATGTATAGTGGTGGACAGTAACATGTATAGTCTAGTGGTGGATAGTAACATGTATAGTGGTGGACAGTAACATGTATAGTCTAGTGGTGGACAGTAACATGTATAGTGATGGACAGTAACATGTATAGTCTAGTGATGGACAGTAACATGTATAGTCTAGTGGTGGACAGTAACATGTATAGTCTAGTGGTGGACAGTAACATGTCTAGTGGTGGACAGTAACATGTTTAGTCTAGTGGTGGACAGTAACATGTCTAGTGGTGGACAGTAACATGTTTAGCGGTGGATAGTAACATGGTTAGCGGTGGACAGTAACATGTTTAGCGGTGGACAGTAACATGTTTAGTGGTGGACAGTAACATGTTTAGTGGTGGATAGTAACATGTTTAGCGGTGGACAGTAACATGTTTAGTGGTGGACAGTAACATGTTTAGCGGTGGACAGTAACATGTTTAGTGGTGGATAGTAACATGTATATGGTGGATAGTAACATGTTTAGCGGTGGACAGTAACATGTCTAGTGGTGGATAGTAACATGTTTAGCGGTGGACAGTAACATGTCTAGTGGTGGACAGTAACATGTCTAGCGGTGGAAAGTAACATGTTTAGTGGTGGACAGTAACATGTTTAGCGGTGGATAGTAACATGTCTAGCGGTGGACAGTAACATGTTTAGCGGTGGACAGTAACATGTATAGTCTAGCGGTGGACAGTAACATGTTTAGCGGTGGATAGTAACATGTTTAGCGGTGGATAGTAACATGTTTAGTGGTGGACAGTAACATGTATAGTCTAGTGATGGACAGTAACATGTATAGTCTAGTGGTGGACAGTAACATGTATAGTCTAGTGGTTGACAGTAACATGTATAGTCTAGTGGTGGACAGTAACATGTATAGTCTAGTGGTGGACAGTAACATGTATAGTCTAGTGGTTGACAGTAACATGTTTAGCGGTGGACAGTAACATGTCTAGTGGTGGACAGTAACATGTATAGTCTAGTGGTGGACAGTAACATGTTTAGCGGTGGATAGTAACATGTTTAGTGGTGGATAGTAACATGTTTAGTGGTGGATAGTAACATGTTTAGTGGTGGATAGTAACATGTTTAGCGGTGGATAGTAACATGTTTAGCGGTGGACAGTAACATGTATAGTATAGTGGTGGATAGTAACATGTTTAGCGGTGGATAGTAACATGTTTAGTGGTGGACAGTAACATGTTTAGCGGTGGATAGTAACATGTATAGTGGTGGATAGTAACATGTTTAGTGGTGGACAGTAACATGTTTAGTGGTGGATAGTAACATGTTTAGCGGTGGACAGTAACATGTATAGTCTAGTGGTGGACAGTAACATGTATAGTCTAGTGGTGGACAGTAACATGTTTAGCGGTGGATAGTAACATGTTTAGTGGTGGACAGTAACATGTATAGTCTAGTGGTGGACAGTAACATGTTTAGTGGTGGATAGTAACATGTTTAGCGGTGGACAGTAACATGTTTAGCGGTGGACAGTAACATGTTTAGCGGTGGACAGTAACATGTCTAGTGGTGGACAGTAACATGTTTAGCGGTGGACAGTAACATGTCTAGCGGTGGAAAGTAACATGTTTAGTGGTGGACAGTAACATGTTTAGCGGTGGACAGTAACATGTCTAGTGGTGGACAGTAACATGTTTAGTGGTGGACAGTAACATGTATAGTCTAGTGGTGGACAGTAACATGTTTAGCGGTGGATAGTAACATGTTTAGCGGTGGATAGTAACATGTTTAGTGGTGGACAGTAACATGTATAGTCTAGTGATGGACAGTAACATGTATAGTCTAGTGGTGGACAGTAACATGTATAGTCTAGTGGTTGACAGTAACATGTATAGTCTAGTGGTGGACAGTAACATGTATAGTCTAGTGGTGGACAGTAACATGTATAGTCTAGTGGTTGACAGTAACATGTTTAGCGGTGGACAGTAACATGTCTAGTGGTGGACAGTAACATGTATAGTCTAGTGGTGGACAGTAACATGTTTAGCGGTGGATAGTAACATGTTTAGCGGTGGATAGTAACATGTTTAGTGGTGGATAGTAACATGTTTAGTGGTGGATAGTAACATGTTTAGTGGTGGATAGTAACATGTTTAGCGGTGGATAGTAACATGTTTAGCGGTGGACAGTAACATGTATAGTATAGTGGTGGATAGTAACATGTTTAGCGGTGGATAGTAACATGTTTAGTGGTGGACAGTAACATGTTTAGTGGTGGATAGTAACATGTATAGTGGTGGATAGTAACATGTTTAGCGGTGGATGGTAACATGTTTAGCGGTGGATAGTAACATGTTTAGCGGTGGACAGTAACATGTATAGTCTAGTGGTGGACAGTAACATGTATAGTCTAGTGGTGGACAGTAACATGTTTAGCGGTGGATAGTAACATGTTTAGTGTAAGTCGCTCTGGATAAGAGCGTCTGCTAAATGACTTAAATGTAAATGTAAATGTGGTGGACAGTAACATGTATAGTCTAGTGGTGGACAGTAACATGTTTAGTGGTGGATAGTAACATGTTTAGCGGTGGACAGTAACATGTTTAGCGGTGGACAGTAACATGTTTAGCGGTGGACAGTAACATGTTTAGTGGTGGACAGTAACATGTTTAGCGGTGGACAGTAACATGTTTAGCGGTGGATAGTAACATGTTTAGTGGTGGACAGTAACATGTATAGTCTAGTGGTGGACAGTAACATGTATAGTGGTGGATAGTAACATGTTTAGCGGTGGATAGTAACATGTTTAGCGGTGGATAGTAACATGTTTAGCGGTGGATAGTAACATGTTTAGTGGTGACAGTAACATGTTTAGTGGTGGACAGTAACATGTTTAGTGGTGGACAGTAACATGTTTAGCGGTGGACAGTAACATGTTTAGTGGTGGACAGTAACATGTTTAGTCGGTGGATAGTAACATGTTTAGCGGTGGACAGTAACATGTTTAGCGGTGGATAGTAACATGTTTAGTGGTGGATAGTAACATGTTTAGTGGTGGATAGTAACATGTTTAGTGGTGGATAGTAACATGTTTAGCGGTGGACAGTAACATGTCTAGTGGTGGATAGTAACATGTTTAGTGGTGGATAGTAACATGTTTAGTGGTGGACAGTAACATGTTTAGCGGTGGACAGTAACATGTTTAGCGGTGGATAGTAACATGTTTAGCGGTGGACAGTAACATGTTTAGCGGTGGATAGTAACATGTTTAGCGGTGGACAGTAACATGTTTAGTGTGGACAGTAACATGTTTAGCTAGTGGTGGATAGTAACATGTTTAGCGGTGGACAGTAACATGTATAGTGGTGGACAGTAACATGTATAGTCTAGTGGTGGATAGTAACATGTATAGTGGTGGACAGTAACATGTATAGTCTAGTGATGGACAGTAACATGTATAGTCTAGTGATGGACAGTAACATGTATAGTCTAGTGGTGGACAGTAACATGTATAGTCTAGTGGTGGACAGTAACATGTCTAGTGGTGGACAGTAACATGTTTAGCGGTGGACAGTAACATGTTTAGCGGTGGATAGTAACATGTCTAGTGGTGGACAGTAACATGTTTAGTGGTGGATAGTAACATGTTTAGCGGTGGACAGTAACATGTTTAGCGGTGGATAGTAACATGTCTAGCGGTGGATAGTAACATGTTTAGCGGTGGATAGTAACATGGTTAGCGGTGGACAGTAACATGTTTAGCGGTGGACAGTAACATGTTTAGCGGTGGACAGTAACATGTTTAGTGGTGGATAGTAACATGTTTAGCGGTGGACAGTAACATGTTTAGTGGTGGATAGTAACATGTTTAGCGGTGGACAGTAACATGTTTAGTGGTGGATAGTAACATGTATAGTGGTGGATAGTAACATGTTTAGCGGTGGACAGTAACATGTCTAGTGGTGGACAGTAACATGTTTAGCGGTGGACAGTAACATGTCTAGCGGTGGAAAGTAACATGTTTAGTGGTGGACAGTAACATGTTTAGCGGTGGATAGTAACATGTCTAGCGGTGGACAGTAACATGTTTAGCGGTGGACAGTAACATGTATAGTCTAGCGGTGGACAGTAACATGTTTAGCGGTGGATAGTAACATGTTTAGCGGTGGATAGTAACATGTTTAGCGGTGGACAGTAACATGTATAGTCTAGTGGTGGACAGTAACATGTATAGTCTAGTGGTGGACAGTAACATGTATAGTCTAGTGGTTGACAGTAACATGTATAGTCTAGTGGTGGACAGTAACATGTATAGTCTAGTGGTGGACAGTAACATGTATAGGGTAGTGGTTGACAGTAACATGTTTAGCGGTGGACAGTAACATGTCTAGTGGTGGACAGTAACATGTATAGTCTAGTGGTGGACAGTAACATGTATAGTCTAGTGGTGGACAGTAACATGTTTAGCGGTGGATAGTAACATGTCTAGTGGTGGATAGTAACATGTTTAGTGGTGGATAGTAACATGTTTAGCGGTGGATAGTAACATGTTTAGTGGTGGATAGTAACATGTTTAGTGGTGGATAGTAACATGTTTAGCGGTGGATAGTAACATGTTTAGCGGTGGATAGTAACATGTTTAGCAGTGGACAGTAACATGTATAGTATAGTGGTGGATAGTAACATGTTTAGCGGTGGATAGTAACATGTTTAGCGGTGGATAGTAACATGTATAGTGGTGGACAGTAACATGTTTAGTGGTGGACAGTAACATGTTTAGTGGTGGATAGTAACATGTATAGTGGTGGATAGTAACATGTTTAGCGGTGGATGGTAACATGTTTAGCGGTGGATAGTAACATGTTTAGCGGTGGACAGTAACATGTATAGTCTAGTGGTGGACAGTAACATGTATAGTCTAGTGGTGGACAGTAACATGTTTAGCGGTGGATAGTAACATGTTTAGTGGTGGACAGTAACATGTATAGTCTAGTGGTGGACAGTAACATGTTTAGTGGTGGATAGTAACATGTTTAGCGGTGGACAGTAACATGTTTAGCGGTGGATAGTAACATGTTTAGCGGTGGACAGTAACATGTTTAGCGGTGGACAGTAACATGTTTAGCGGTGGATAGTAACATGTTTAGCGGTGGATAGTAACATGTTTAGCGGTGGACAGTAACATGTATAGTGGTGGATAGTAACATGTATAGTGGTGGATAGTAACATGTTTAGTGGTGGATAGTAACATGTTTAGCGGTGGACAGTAACATGTTTAGTGGTGGATAGTAACATGTTTAGCGGTGGACAGTAACATGTTTAGCGGTGGATAGTAACATGTTTAGTGGTGGATAGTAACATGTTTAGTGGTGGATAGTAACATGTTTAGTGGTGGATAGTAACATGTTTAGCGGTGGACAGTAACATGTCTAGTGGTGGATAGTAACATGTTTAGTGGTGGATAGTAACATGTTTAGTGGTGGATAGTAACATGTTTAGCGGTGGACAGTAACATGTTTAGCGGTGGATAGTAACATGTTTAGCGGTGGATAGTAACATGTTTAGCGGTGGACAGTAACATGTCTAGTGGTGGACAGTAACATGTATAGTCTAGTGGTGGACAGTAACATGTATAGTGGTGGACAGTAACATGTTTAGTGGTGGACAGTAACATGTTTAGCGGTGGATAGTAACATGTTTAGCGGTGGACAGTAACATGTTTAGTGGTGGATAGTAACATGTTTAGTGGTGGACAGTAACATGTTTAGCGGTGGACAGTAACATGTTTAGCGGTGGATAGTAACATGTTTAGCGGTGGACAGTAACATGTATAGTGGTGGACAGTAACATGTATAGTCTAGTGGTGGATAGTAACATGTCTAGTGGTGGACAGTAACATGTATAGTCTAGTGGTGGACAGTAACATGTATAGTGATGGACAGTAACATGTATAGTCTAGTGATGGACAGTAACATGTATAGTCTAGTGGTGGACAGTAACATGTATAGTCTAGTGGTGGACAGTAACATGTCTAGTGGTGGACAGTAACATGTCTAGTGGTGGACAGTAACATGTTTAGTGGTGGATAGTAACA
This sequence comes from Oncorhynchus gorbuscha, assembly GCF_021184085.1. NCBI lineage: Eukaryota > Metazoa > Chordata > Actinopteri > Salmoniformes > Salmonidae > Oncorhynchus > Oncorhynchus gorbuscha. Next base: position 80,662,044 of record NC_060186.1, on the reverse strand, counting down.
TGTTTAGCGGTGGACAGTAACATGTTTAGCGGTGGATAGTAACATGTCTAGCGGTGGATAGTAACATGTTTAGCGGTGGATAGTAACATGGTTAGCGGTGGACAGTAACATGTTTAGCGGTGGACAGTAACATGTTTAGCGGTGGACAGTAACATGTTTAGTGGTGGATAGTAACATGTTTAGCGGTGGACAGTAACATGTTTAGTGGTGGATAGTAACATGTTTAGCGGTGGACAGTAACATGTTTAGTGGTGGATAGTAACATGTATAGTGGTGGATAGTAACATGTTTAGCGGTGGATAGTAACATGTTTAGCGGTGGATAGTAACATGTTTAGTGGTGGATAGTAACATGTTTAGTGGTGGATAGTAACATGTTTAGCGGTGGATAGTAACATGTTTAGCGGTGGATAGTAACATGTTTAGCGGTGGACAGTAACATGTATAGTATAGTGGTGGATAGTAACATGTTTAGCGGTGGATAGTAACATGTTTAGCAGTGGATAGTAACATGTATAGTGGTGGACAGTAACATGTTTAGTGGTGGACAGTAACATGTTTAGTGGTGGATAGTAACATGTATTGTGGTGGATAGTAACATGTTTAGCGGTGGATGGTAACATGTTTAGCGGTGGATAGTAACATGTTTAGCGGTGGACAGTAACATGTATAGTCTAGTGGTGGACAGTAACATGTATAGTCTAGTGGTGGACAGTAACATGTTTAGCGGTGGATAGTAACATGTTTAGTGTAAGTCGCTCTGGATAAGAGCGTCTGCTAAATGACTTAAATGTAAATGTAAATGTGGTGGACAGTAACATGTATAGTCTAGTGGTGGACAGTAACATGTTTAGTGGTGGATAGTAACATGTTTAGCGGTGGACAGTAACATGTTTAGCGGTGGACAGTAACATGTTTAGCGGTGGACAGTAACATGTTTAGCGGTGGATAGTAACATGTTTAGCGGTGGATAGTAACATGTTTAGCGGTGGATAGTAACATGTTTAGCGGTGGACAGTAACATGTATAGTGGTGGATAGTAACATGTATAGTGGTGAATAGTAACATGTTTAGCGGTGGATAGTAACATGTTTAGCGGTGGATAGTAACATGTTTAGCGGTGGATAGTAACATGTTTAGCGGTGTACAGTAACATGTTTAGCGGTGGACAGTAACATGTTTAGCGGTGGACAGTAACATGTTTAGCGGTGGACAGTAACATGTTTAGCGGTGGACAGTAACATGTTTAGCGGTGGATAGTAACATGTTTAGCGGTGGACAGTAACATGTTTAGTGGTGGATAGTAACATGTTTAGTGGTGGATAGTAACATGTTTAGTGGTGGATAGTAACATGTTTAGTGGTGGATAGTAACATGTTTAGCGGTGGACAGTAACATGTCTAGTGGTGGATAGTAACATGTTTAGTGGTGGATAGTAACATGTTTAGTGGTGGATAGTAACATGTTTAGCGGTGGACAGTAACATGTTTAGCGGTGGATAGTAACATGTTTAGCGGTGGATAGTAACATGTTTAGCGGTGGACAGTAACATGTCTAGTGGTGGATAGTAACATGTTTAGCGGTGGACAGTAACATGTTTAGTGGTGGATAGTAACATGTTTAGCGGTGGACAGTAACATGTTTAGCGGTGGATAGTAACATGTTTAGCGGTGGATAGTAACATGTTTAGCGGTGGATAGTAACATGTTTAGCGGTGGACAGTAACATGTTTAGCGGTGGACAGTAACATGTTTAGCGGTGGATAGTAACATGTTTAGCGGTGGACAGTAACATGTATAGTGGTGGACAGTAACATGTATAGTCTAGTGGTGGATAGTAACATGTATAGTGGTGGACAGTAACATGTATAGTCTAGTGGTGGACAGTAACATGTATAGTGATGGACAGTAACATGTATAGTCTAGTGATGGACAGTAACATGTATAGTCTAGTGGTGGACAGTAACATGTATAGTCTAGTGGTGGACAGTAACATGTCTAGTGGTGGACAGTAACATGTTTAGCGGTGGACAGTAACATGTTTAGCGGTGGATAGTAACATGTCTAGTGGTGGACAGTAACATGTTTAGTGGTGGATAGTAACATGTTTAGCGGTGGACAGTAACATGTTTAGCGGTGGATAGTAACATGTCTAGCGGTGGATAGTAACATGTTTAGCGGTGGATAGTAACATGGTTAGCGGTGGACAGTAACATGTTTAGCGGTGGACAGTAACATGTTTAGCGGTGGACAGTAACATGTTTAGTGGTGGATAGTAACATGTTTAGCGGTGGACAGTAACATGTTTAGCGGTGGACAGTAACATGTTTAGCGGTGGAAAGTAACATGTTTAGTGGTGGACAGTAACATGTTTAGCGGTGGATAGTAACATGTCTAGCGGTGGACAGTAACATGTTTAGCGGTGGACAGTAACATGTATAGTCTAGCGGTGGACAGTAACATGTTTAGCGGTGGATAGTCAAATCAAATCAAATCAAATTTATTTATATAGCCCTTCGTACATCAGCTGATATCTCAAAGTGCTGTACAGAAACCCAGCCTAAAACCCCAAACAGCAAACAATGCAGGTGTAAAAGCACGGTGGCTAGGAAAAACTCCCTAGAAAGGCCAAAACCTAGGAAGAAACCTAGAGAGGAACCGGGCTATGTGGGGTGGCCAGTCCTCTTCTGGCTGTGCCGGGTAGAGATTATAACAGAACATGACCAAGATGTTCAAATGTTCATAAATGACCAGCATGGTCAAATAATAATAAGGCAGAACAGTTGAAACTGGAGCAGCAGCACAGTCAGATGGACTGGGGACAGCAAGGAGCCATCATGTCAGGTAGTCCTGGGGCACGGTCCTAGGGCTCAGGTCCTCCGAGAGAGAGAAAGAAAGAGAGAATTAGAGAGAGCATATGTGGGGTGGCCAGTCCTCTTCTGGCTGTGCCAGGTGGAGATTATAACAGAACGTGGCCAAGATGTTCAAATGTTCATAAATGACCAGCATGGTTGAATAATAGTAAGGCAGAACAGTTGAAACTGGAGCAGGAGCATGGCCAGGTGGACTGGGGACAGCAAGGAGTCCTCATGTCAGGTAGTCCTGGGACATGGTCCTAGGGCCCAGGCCAGTTGAAACTGGAGCAGCAGCATGGCCAGGTGGACTGGGGACAGCAAGGAGTCATCATGTCAGGTAGTCCTGGGGCATGGTTCTAGGGCTCAGGTCCTCCGAGAGAGAGAAAGAAAGAGAGAAGGAGAGAATTAGAGAACGCACACTTAGATTTACACAGGACACCGAATAGGACAGGAGAAGTACTCCAGATAAACAAACTGACCCTAGCCCCCCGACACATAAACTACTGCAGCATAAATACTGGAGGCTGAGACAGGAGGGGTCAGGAGACACTGTGGCCCCATCCGAGGACACCCCCGGACAGGGTTTAGCGGTAGTAACATGTTTAGCGGTGGATAGTAACATGTTTAGCGGTGGACAGTAACATGTATAGTCTAGTGATGGACAGTAACATGTATAGTCTAGTGGTGGACAGTAACATGTATAGTCTAGTGGTTGACAGTAACATGTATAGTCTAGTGGTGGACAGTAACATGTATAGTCTAGTGGTGGACAGTAACATGTATAGGGTAGTGGTTGACAGTAACATGTTTAGCGGTGGACAGTAACATGTCTAGTGGTGGACAGTAACATGTATAGTCTAGTGGTGGACAGTAACATGTATAGTCTAGTGGTGGACAGTAACATGTTTAGCGGTGGATAGTAACATGTCTAGTGGTGGATAGTAACATGTTTAGTGGTGGATAGTAACATGTTTAGCGGTGGATAGTAACATGTTTAGTGGTGGATAGTAACATGTTTAGTGGTGGATAGTAACATGTTTAGCGGTGGATAGTAACATGTTTAGCGGTGGATAGTAACATGTTTAGCGGTGGACAGTAACATGTATAGTATAGTGGTGGATAGTAACATGTTTAGCGGTGGATAGTAACATGTTTAGCGGTGGATAGTAACATGTATAGTGGTGGACAGTAACATGTTTAGTGGTGGACAGTAACATGTTTAGTGGTGGATAGTAACATGTATAGTGGTGGATAGTAACATGTTTAGCGGTGGATGGTAACATGTTTAGCGGTGGATAGTAACATGTTTAGCGGTGGACAGTAACATGTATAGTCTAGTGGTGGACAGTAACATGTATAGTCTAGTGGTGGACAGTAACATGTTTAGCGGTGGATAGTAACATGTTTAGTGTAAGTCGCTCTGGATAAGAGCGTCTGCTAAATGACTTAAATGTAAATGTAAATGTGGTGGACAGTAACATGTATAGTCTAGTGGTGGACAGTAACATGTTTAGTGGTGGATAGTAACATGTTTAGCGGTGGACAGTAACATGTTTAGTGGTGGATAGTAACATGTTTAGCGGTGGACAGTAACATGTTTAGCGGTGGATAGTAACATGTTTAGTGGTGGATAGTAACATGTTTAGTGGTGGATAGTAACATGTTTAGTGGTGGATAGTAACATGTTTAGCGGTGGACAGTAACATGTCTAGTGGTGGACAGTAACATGTCTAGTGGTGGATAGTAACATGTTTAGTGGTGGATAGTAACATGTTTAGTGGTGGATAGTAACATGTTTAGTGGTGGATAGTAACATGTTTAGTGGTGGATAGTAACATGTTTAGTGGTGGATAGTAACATGTTTAGCGGTGGACAGTAACATGTTTAGCGGTGGATAGTAACATGTTTAGCGGTGGATAGTAACATGTTTAGCGGTGGACAGTAACATGTCTAGTGGTGGATAGTAACATGTTTAGCGGTGGACAGTAACATGTTTAGTGGTGGATAGTAACATGTTTAGCGGTGGACAGTAACATGTTTAGCGGTGGATAGTAACATGTTTAGCGGTGGATAGTAACATGTTTAGCGGTGGATAGTAACATGTTTAGCGGTGGACAGTAACATGTTTAGCGGTGGACAGTAACATGTTTAGCGGTGGATAGTAACATGTTTAGCGGTGGACAGTAACATGTATAGTGGTGGACAGTAACATGTATAGTCTAGTGGTGGATAGTAACATGTCTAGTGGTGGACAGTAACATGTATAGTGGTGGACAGTAACATGTATAGTCTAGTGGTGGATAGTAACATGTATAGTGGTGGACAGTAACATGTATAGTCTAGTGGTGGACAGTAACATGTATAGTGATGGACAGTAACATGTATAGTCTAGTGATGGACAGTAACATGTATAGTCTAGTGGTGGACAGTAACATGTATAGTCTAGTGGTGGACAGTAACATGTCTAGTGGTGGACAGTAACATGTTTAGCGGTGGACAGTAACATGTTTAGCGGTGGATAGTAACATGTCTAGTGGTGGACAGTAACATGTTTAGTGGTGGATAGTAACATGTTTAGCGGTGGACAGTAACATGTTTAGCGGTGGATAGTAACATGTCTAGCGGTGGATAGTAACATGTTTAGCGGTGGATAGTAACATGGTTAGCGGTGGACAGTAACATGTTTAGCGGTGGACAGTAACATGTTTAGCGGTGGACAGTAACATGTTTAGTGGTGGATAGTAACATGTTTAGCGGTGGACAGTAACATGTTTAGTGGTGGATAGTAACATGTTTAGCGGTGGACAGTAACATGTTTAGTGGTGGATAGTAACATGTATAGTGGTGGATAGTAACATGTTTAGCGGTGGACAGTAACATGTCTAGTGGTGGATAGTAACATGTTTAGCGGTGGACAGTAACATGTCTAGTGGTGGACAGTAACATGTTTAGCGGTGGACAGTAACATGTCTAGCGGTGGAAAGTAACATGTTTAGTGGTGGACAGTAACATGTTTAGCGGTGGATAGTAACATGTCTAGCGGTGGACAGTAACATGTTTAGCGGTGGACAGTAACATGTATAGTCTAGCGGTGGACAGTAACATGTTTAGCGGTGGATAGTAACATGTTTATCGGTGGATAGTAACATGTTTAGCGGTGGACAGTAACATGTATAGTCTAGTGATGGACAGTAACATGTATAGTCTAGTGGTGGACAGTAACATGTATAGTCTAGTGGTTGACAGTAACATGTATAGTCTAGTGGTGGACAGTAACATGTATAGTCTAGTGGTGGACAGTAACATGTATAGGGTCTAGTGGTTGACAGTAACATGTTTAGCGGTGGACAGTAACATGTCTAGTGGTGGACAGTAACATGTATAGTCTAGTGGTGGACAGTAACATGTATAGTCTAGTGGTGGACAGTAACATGTTTAGCGGTGGATAGTAACATGTCTAGTGGTGGATAGTAACATGTTTAGTGGTGGATAGTAACATGTTTAGCGGTGGATAGTAACATGTTTAGTGGTGGATAGTAACATGTTTAGTGGTGGATAGTAACATGTTTAGCGGTGGATAGTAACATGTTTATCGGTGGATAGTAACATGTTTAGCGGTGGACTGTAACATGTATAGTATAGTGGTGGATAGTAACATGTTTAGCGGTGGATAGTAACATGTTTAGAGGTGGATAGTAACATGTATAGTGGTGGACAGTAACATGTTTAGTGGTGGACAGTAACATGTTTAGTGGTGGATAGTAACATGTATAGTGGTGGATAGTAACATGTTTAGCGGTGGATGGTAACATGTTTAGCGGTGGATAGTAACATGTTTAGCGGTGGACAGTAACATGTATAGTCTAGTGGTGGACAGTAACATGTATAGTCTAGTGGTGGACAGTAACATGTTTAGCGGTGGATAGTAACATGTTTAGTGTAAGTCGCTCTGGATAAGAGCGTCTGCTAAATGACTTAAATGTAAATGTAAATGTGGTGGACAGTAACATGTATAGTCTAGTGGTGGACAGTAACATGTTTAGTGGTGGATAGTAACATGTTTAGCGGTGGACAGTAACATGTTTAGCGGTGGACAGTAACATGTTTAGCGGTGGACAGTAACATGTTTAGCGGTGGACAGTAACATGTTTAGCGGTGGATAGTAACATGTTTAGCGGTGGATAGTAACATGTTTAGCGGTGGACAGTAACATGTTTAGCGGTGACAGTAACATGTAGTGGTGGATAGTAACATGTATAGTGGTGGATAGTAACATGTTTAGCGGTGGATAGTAACATGTTTAGCGGTGGATAGTAACATGTTTAGCGGTGGATAGTAACATGTTTAGCGGTGTACAGTAACATGTTTAGCGGTGGACAGTAACATGTTTAGCGGTGGACAGTAACATGTTTAGCGGTGGACAGTAACATGTTTAGCGGTGGACAGTAACATGTTTAGCGGTGGATAGTAACATGTTTAGCGGTGGACAGTAACATGTTTAGCGGTGGATAGTAACATGTTTAGTGGTGGATAGTAACATGTTTAGTGGTGGATAGTAACATGTTTAGTGGTGGATAGTAACATGTTTAGCGGTGGACAGTAACATGTCTAGTGGTGGATAGTAACATGTTTAGTGGTGGATAGTAACATGTTTAGTGGTGGATAGTAACATGTTTAGCGGTGGACAGTAACATGTTTAGCGGTGGATAGTAACATGTTTAGCGGTGGATAGTAACATGTTTAGCGGTGGACAGTAACATGTCTAGTGGTGGATAGTAACATGTTTAGCGGTGGACAGTAACATGTTTAGCGGTGGATAGTAACATGTTTAGCGGTGGACAGTAACATGTTTAGCGGTGGATAGTAACATGTTTAGCGGTGGATAGTAACATGTTTAGCGGTGGACAGTAACATGTTTAGCGGTGGACAGTAACATGTTTAGCGGTGGACAGTAACATGTTTAGCGGTGGATAGTAACATGTTTAGCGGTGGACAGTAACATGTTTAGCGGTGGATAGTAACATGTTTAGCGGTGGACAGTAACATGTTTAGCGGTGGACAGTAACATGTTTAGCGGTGGATAGTAACATGTTTAGCGGTGGACAGTAACATGTTTAGCGGTGGACAGTAACATGTTTAGCGGTGGATAGTAACATGTTTAGCGGTGGACAGTAACATGTTTAGCGGTGGACAGT
>NC_060186.1:80538996-80648996 GCF_021184085.1 Oncorhynchus gorbuscha | reverse complement strand
TTGGGTAGCCTAGTGGTTAGAGTGGAGAGGTGGTAGGGTAGCCTAGTGGTTAGAGTGGAGAGGTGGTAGGGTAGTCTAGTGGTTAGAGTGTAGAGGTGGTAGGGTAGCCTAGTGGTTAGAGTGGAGAGGTGGTAGGGTAGTCTAGTGGTTAGAGTGTAGAGGTGGTAGGGTAGCCTAGTGGTTAGAGTGGAGAGGTGGTAGGGTAGTCTAGTGGTTAGAGTGTAGAGGTGGTAGGGTAGCCTAGTGGTTAGAGTGTAGAGGGGGCAGGGTAGCCTAGTGGTTAGAGTGTAGAGGGGGCAGGGTAGCCTAGTGGTTAGAGTGGAGAGGTGGTAGGGTAGTCTAGTGGTTAGAGTGTAGAGGTGGTAGGGTAGCCTAGTGGTTAGAGTGTAGAGGAGGCAGGGTAGTCTAGTGGTTAGAGTGTAGAGGAGGCAGGGTAGCCTAGTGGTTAGAGTGTAGAGGGGGCAGGGTAGCCTAGTGGTTAGAGTGTAGAGGTGGTAGGGTAGCCTAGTGGTTAGAGTGTAGAGGTGGTAGGGTAGCCTAGTGGTTAGAGTGTAGAGGAGGCAGGGTAGCCTAGTGGTTAGAGTGTAGGGGCGGCAGGGTAGCCTAGTGGTTAGAGTGTAGGGGCGGCAGGGTAGCCTAGTGGTTAGAGTGTAGAGGGGGCAGGGTAGCCTAGTGGTTAGAGTGTAGAGGTGGTAGGGTAGTCTAGTGGTTAGAGTGTAGAGGTGGTAGGGTAGCCTAGTGGTTAGAGTGTAGAGGTGGCAGGGTAGCCTAGTGGTTAGAGTGTAGGGGCGGCAGGGTAGCCTAGTGGTTAGAGTGTAGGGGCGGCAGGGTAGCCTAGTGGTTAGAGTGTAGAGGTGGTAGGGTAGTCTAGTGGTTAGAGTGTAGAGGTGGTAGGGTAGCCTAGTGGTTAGAGTGTAGAGGTGGTAGGGTAGCCTAGTGGTTAGAGTGTAGAGGGGGCAGGGTAGCCTAGTGGTTAGAGTGTAGGGGCGGCAGGGTAGCCTAGTGGTTAGAGTGTAGAGGTGGTAGGGTAGTCTAGTGGTTAGAGTGTAGAGGTGGTAGGGTAGCCTAGTGGTTAGAGTGTAGAGGTGGTAGGGTAGCCTAGTGGTTAGAGTGTAGAGGGGGCAGGGTAGCCTAGTGGTTAGAGTGTAGAGGTGGTAGGGTAGCCTAGTGGTTAGAGTGTAGAGGTGGCAGGGTAGCCTAGTGGTTACATTTACATTTACATTTAAGTCATTTAGCAGACGCTCTTATCCAGAGCGACTTACAAATTGGTGCATTCACCTTATGACATCCAGTGGGACAGTCACTTAACAATAGTGCATCTAAAACTTAGGGGGGGTGGGGTGAGAGGGATTACTTAACCTATCCTAGGTATTCCTTAAAGAGGTGGGGTTTCAGGTGTCTCCGGAAGGTGGTGATTGACTCCGCTGTCCTGGCGTCGTGAGGGAGTTTGTTCCACCATTGGGGGGCCAGGGCAGCGAACAGTTTTGACTGGGCTGAGCGGGAGCTGTACTTCCTCAGTGGTAGGGAGGCGAGCAGGCCAGAGGTGGATGAACGCAGTGCCCTTGTTTGGGTGTAGGGCCTGATCAGAGCCTGGAGGTACTGAGGTGCCGTTCCCCTCACAGCTCCGTAGGCAAGCACCATGGTCTTGTAGCGGATGCGAGCTTCAACTGGAAGCCAGTGGAGAGAACGGAGGAGCGGGGTGACGTGAGAGAACTTGGGAAGGTTGAACACCAGACGGGCTGCGGCGTTCTGGATGAGTTGAAGGGGTTTAATGGCACAGGCAGGGAGCCCAGCCAACAGCGAGTTGCAGTAATCCAGACGGGAGATGACAAGTGCCTGGATTAGGACCTGCGCCGCTTCCTGTGTGAGGCAGGGTCGTACTCTGCGGATGTTGTAGAGCATGAACCTACAGGAACGGGCCACCGCCTTGATGTTAGTTGAGAACGACAGGGTGTTGTCCAGGATCACACCAAGGTTCTTGGCGCTCTGGGAGGAGGACACAGTGGAGTTGTCAACCGTGATGGCGAGATCATGGAACGGGCAGTCCTTCCCCGGGAGGAAGAGCAGCTCCGTCTTGCCGAGGTTCAGCTTGAGGTGGTGATCCGTCATCCACACTGATATGTCTGCCAGACATGCAGAGATGCGATTCGCCACCTGGTCATCAGAAGGGGGAAAGGAGAAGATTAATTGTGTGTCGTCTGCATAGCAATGATAAGAGAGACCATGTGAGGTTATGACAGAGCCAAGTGACTTGGTGTATAGCGAGAATAGGAGAGGGCCAAGAACAGAGCCCTGGGGGACACCAGTGGTGAGAGCGCGTGGTGAGGAGACAGATTCTCGCCACGCCACCTGGTAGGAGCGACCTGTCAGGTAGGACGCAATCCAAGCGTGGGCCGCGCCGGAGATGCCCAACTCGGAGAGGGTGGAGAGGAGGATCTGATGGTTCACAGTATCGAAGGCAGCCGATAGATCTAGAAGGATGAGAGCAGAGGAGAGAGAGTTAGCTTTAGCAGTGCGGAGCGCCTCCGTGATACAGAGGAGAGCAGTCTCAGTTGAATGACTAGTCTTGAAACCTGACTGATTTGGATCAAGAAGGTCATTCAGAGAGAGATAGCGGGAGAGCTGGCCAAGGACGGCACGTTCAAGAGTTTTGGAGAGAAAAGAAAGAAGGGATACTGGTCTGTAATTGTTGACATCGGAGGGATCGAGTGTAGGTTTTTTCAGAAGGGGTGCAACTCTCGCTCTCTTGAAGACGGAAGGGACGTAGCCAACGGTCAGGGATGAGTTGATGAGCGAGGTGAGGTAAGGGAGAAGGTCTCCGGAAATGGTCTGGAGAAGAGAGGAGGGGATAGGGTCAAGCGGGCAGGTTGTTGGGCGGCCGGCCGTCACAAGACGCGAGATTTCATCTGGAGAGAGAGGGGAGAAAGAGGTCAGAGCATAGGGTAGGGCAGTGTGAGCAGAACCAGCGGTGTCGTTTGACTTAGCAAACGAGGATCGGATGTCGTCGACCTTCTTTTCAAAATGGTTGACGAAGTCATCTGCAGAGAGGGAGGAGGGGGGGGGAGGGGGCGGAGGATTCAGGAGGGAGGAGAAGGTGGCAAAGAGCTTCCTAGGGTTAGAGGCAGAAGCTTGGAATTTAGCGTGGTAGAAAGTGGCTTTAGCAGCAGAGACAGAGGAGGAAAATGTAGAGAGGAGGGAGTGAAAGGATGCCAGGTCCGCAGGGAGGCGAGTTTTCCTCCATTTCCGCTCGGCTGCCCGGAGCCCTGTTCTGAGTGTAGAGGTGGTAGGGTAGCCTAGTAGCCTAGTGGTTAGAGTGTAGAGGTGGTAGGGTAGCCTAGTGGTTAGAGTGTAGGGGCGGCAGGGTAGCCTAGTGGTTAGAGTGTAGAGGTGGTAGGGTAGTCTAGTGGTTAGAGTGTAGAGGTGGTAGGGTAGCCTAGTGGTTAGAGTGTAGAGGTGGTAGGGTAGCCTAGTGGTTAGAGTGTAGAGGGGGCAGGGTAGCCTAGTGGTTAGAGTGTAGAGGTGGTAGGGTAGCCTAGTGGTTAGAGTGTAGAGGTGGCAGGGTAGCCTAGTGGTTAGAGTGTAGAGGTGGTAGGGTAGCCTAGTGGTTAGAGTGTAGAGGTGGTAGGGTAGCCTAGTGGTTAGAGTGTAGGGGCGGCAGGGTAGCCTAGTGGTTAGAGTGTAGAGGTGGTAGGGTAGTCTAGTGGTTAGAGTGTAGAGGTGGTAGGGTAGCCTAGTGGTTAGAGTGTAGAGGTGGTAGGGTAGCCTAGTGGTTAGAGTGTAGAGGGGGCAGGGTAGCCTAGTGGTTAGAGTGTAGAGGTGGTAGGGTAGCCTAGTGGTTAGAGTGTAGAGGTGGCAGGGTAGCCTAGTGGTTAGAGTGTAGAGGTGGCAGGGTAGCCTAGTGGTTAGAGTGTAGAGGTGGCAGGGTAGCCTAGTGGTTAGAGTGTAGAGGGGGCAGGGTAGCCTAGTGGTTAGAGTGTAGAGGTGGCAGGGTAGCCTAGTGGTTAGAGTGTAGAGGTGGCAGGGTAGCCTAGTGGTTAGAGTGTAGAGGTGGCAGGGTAGCCTAGTGGTTAGAGTGTAGAGGGGGCAGGGTAGCCTAGTGGTTAGAGTGTAGAGGTGGCAGGGTAGTCTAGTGGTTAGAGTGTAGAGGTGGTAGGGTAGCCTAGTGGTTAGAGTGTAGAGGGGGCAGGGTAGCCTAGTGGTTAGAGTGTAGAGGTGGTAGGGTAGTCTAGTGGTTAGAGTGTAGAGGTGGTAGGGTAGCCTAGTGGTTAGAGTGTAGAGGTGGTAGGGTAGCCTAGTGGTTAGAGTGTAGAGGTGGCAGGGTAGCCTAGTGGTTAGAGTGTAGAGGTGGTAGGGTAGTCTAGTGGTTAGAGTGTAGAGGTGGTAGGGTAGCCTAGTGGTTAGAGTGTAGAGGTGGCAGGGTAGCCTAGTGGTTAGAGTGTAGAGGTGGCAGGTAGCCTAGTGGTTAGAGTGTAGAGGTGGTAGGGTAGCCTAGTGGTTAGAGTGTAGAGGTGGTAGGGTAGTCTAGTGGTTAGAGTGTAGAGGTGGTAGGGTAGCCTAGTGGTTAGAGTGTAGAGGTGGTAGGGTAGTCTAGTGGTTAGAGTGTAGAGGTGGTAGGGTAGCCTAGTGGTTAGAGTGTAGAGGTGGCAGGGTAGCCTAGTGGTTAGAGTGTAGAGGTGGCAGGTAGCCTAGTGGTTAGAGTGTAGAGGTGGTAGGGTAGCCTAGTGGTTAGAGTGTAGAGGAGGCAGGGTAGCCTAGTGGTTAGAGTGTAGAGGTGGCAGGGTAGTCTAGTGGTTAGAGTGTAGAGGTGGCAGGGTAGCCTAGTGGTTAGAGTGTAGAGGGGGCAGGGTAGCCTAGTGGTTAGAGTGTAGAGGTGGTAGGGTAGCCTAGTGGTTAGAGTGTAGAGGAGGCAGGGTAGCCTAGTGGTTAGAGTGTAGAGGGGGCAGGGTAGCCTAGTGGTTAGAGTGTAGAGGTGGCAGGGTAGCCTAGTGGTTAGAGTGTAGAGGTGGTAGGGTAGTCTAGTGGTTAGAGTGTAGAGGTGGCAGGGTAGCCTAGTGGTTAGAGTGTAGAGGTGGTAGGGTAGTCAAGTGGTTAGAGTGTAGAGGTGGTAGGGTAGTCTAGTGGTTAGAGTGGCCTAGTGGTTAGAGTGTAGAGGTGGTAGGGTAGTCTAGTGGTTAGAGTGTAGAGGTGGTAGGGTAGCCTAGTGGTTAGAGTGTAGAGGTGGCAGGGTAGCCTAGTGGTTAGAGTGTAGAGGTGGCAGGTAGCCTAGTGGTTAGAGTGTAGAGGTGGCAGGGTAGCCTAGTGGTTAGAGTGTAGAGGTGGCAGGTAGCCTAGTGGTTAGAGTGTAGAGGTGGCAGGGTAGCCTAGTGGTTAGAGTGTAGAGGTGGCAGGGTAGCCTAGTGGTTAGAGTGTAGAGGTGGCAGGGTAGCCTAGTGGTTAGAGTGTAGAGGTGGCAGGGTAGCCTAGTGGTTAGAGTGTAGAGGGGGCAGGGTAGCCTAGTGGTTAGAGTGTAGAGGTGGCAGGGTAGCCTAGTGGTTAGAGTGTAGAGGTGGCAGGGTAGCCTAGTGGTTAGAGTGTAGAGGTGGCAGGGTAGCCTAGTGGTTAGAGTGTAGAGGTGGCAGGGTAGCCTAGTGGTTAGAGTGTAGAGGGGGCAGGGTAGCCTAGTGGTTAGAGTGTAGAGGTGGCAGGGTAGTCTAGTGGTTAGAGTGTAGAGGTGGCAGGGTAGCCTAGTGGTTAGAGTGTAGAGGTGGCAGGGTAGCCTAGTGGTTAGAGTGTAGAGGTGGTAGGGTAGTCTAGTGGTTAGAGTGTAGAGGTGGTAGGGTAGCCTAGTGGTTAGAGTGTAGAGGTGGTAGGGTAGTCTAGTGGTTAGAGTGTAGAGGTGGCAGGGTAGCCTAGTGGTTAGAGTGTAGAGGTGGTAGGGTAGCCTAGTGGTTAGAGTGTAGAGGTGGCAGGGTAGCCTAGTGGTTAGAGTGTAGAGGTGGCAGGGTAGCCTAGTGGTTAGAGTGTAGAGGTGGCAGGGTAGCCTAGTGGTTAGAGTGTAGAGGTGGTAGGGTAGCCTAGTGGTTAGAGTGTAGAGGTGGTAGGGTAGTCTAGTGGTTAGAGTGTAGAGGTGGCAGGGTAGCCTAGTGGTTAGAGTGTAGAGGTGGTAGGGTAGCCTAGTGGTTAGAGTGTAGAGGTGGTAGGGTAGTCTAGTGGTTAGAGTGTAGAGGTGGTAGGGTAGCCTAGTGGTTAGAGTGTAGAGGTGGTAGGGTAGCCTAGTGGTTAGAGTGTAGAGGTGGCAGGGTAGCCTAGTGGTTAGAGTGTAGAGGTGGTAGGGTAGCCTAGTGGTTAGAGTGTAGAGGTGGTAGGGTAGCCTAGTGGTTAGAGTGTAGAGGTGGCAGGGTAGCCTAGTGGTTAGAGTGTAGAGGAGGCAGGTAGCCTAGTGGTTAGAGTGTAGAGGTGGTAGGGTAGCCTAGTGGTTAGAGTGTAGAGGCGGCAGGGTGGCCTAGTGGTTAGAGTGTAGAGGAGGCAGGGTAGCCTAGTGGTTAGAGTGTAGAGGAGGCAGGTAGCCTAGTGGTTAGAGTGTAGATGAGGCAGGTAGCCTAGTGGTTAGAGTGTAGAGGAGGACGGTAGCCTAGTGGTTAGAGTGTAGAGGGGGCAGGGTAACCTAGTGGTTAGAGTGTAGAGGTGGCAGGGTAGCCTAGTGGTTAGAGTGTAGAGGTGGCAGGGTAGCCTAGTGGTTAGAGTGTAGAGGGGGCAGGGTAACCTAGTGGTTAGAGTGTAGAGATGGCAGGGTAGCCTAGTGGTTAGAGTGTAGAGGTGGCAGGGTAGCCTAGTGGTTAGAGTGTAGAGGCAGCAGGGTAGCCTAGTGGTTAGAGTGTAGAGGAGGCAGGGTAGCCTAGTGGTTAGAGTGTAGAGGAGGCAGGGTAGCCTAGTGGTTAGAGTGTAGAGGTGGCAGGGTAGCCTAGTGGTTAGAGTGTAGAGGTGGCAGGGTAGCCTAGTGGTTAGAGTGTAGAGGCGGCAGGGTAGCCTAGTGGTTAGAGTGTAGAGGTGGCAGGGTAGCCTAGTGGTTAGAGTGTAGAGGAGGCAGGTAGCCTAGTGGTTAGAGTGTAGAGGGGGCAGGGTAGACTAGTGGTTAGAGTGTAGAGGCGGCAGGGTAGCCTAGTGGTTAGAGTGTAGAGGTGGCAGGGTAGCCTAGTGGTTAGAGTGTTGGACTAGTAACCGTAAAGGTTGCAAGATTGAATCCCCTAGCTGACAAGGTAATACTCTCCCTGAACAAGGCAGTTAACAGTTAACTTCTGTTTCAGAAGGTTTGAATCTTAAGCAATGTACACATGTTTTAGACTACATGTTGTAAAAATACAGTAAACCAACATAGCCACTGTAGTAGGCTACATGTTGTTTAAAATACAGTAAACCAACATAGCCACTGTAGTAGGCTACATGTTGTTTAAAAATACAGTAAACCAGTACAGTAGTATGTGTTATTGAGAGAGAGAGAGAGAGAGAGAGAGAGAGAGAGAGAGAGAGAGAGAGAGAGAGAGAGACAGACAGACAGACAGACAGACAGAGAGAGAGAGAGACAGAGAGAGAGAGAGAGAGAGACAGAGAGAGACAGAGAGAGACAGAGAGAGAGACAGAGAGAGAGAGACAGAGAGAGAGAGAGAGAGAGAGAGAGAGAGAGAGAGAGAGAGAGAGAGAGAGAGAGACAGAGAGAGACAGAGAGAGACAGAGAGAGAGAGACAGAGAGAGAGAGAGAGAGAGAGAGAGAGAGAGAGAGAGAGAGACAGACAGACAGACAGACAGACAGACAGACAGACAGACAGACAGACAGACAGACAGACAGACAGACAGACAGACAGACAGACAGACAGACAGACAGACAGACAGACAGACAGACAGACAGACAGACAGACAGACAGAGAGAGAGAGGTGGCTAACACATCAAGTCATCCACTAATCCTGCCCTTCTACCTACTTACTACAGATGATGTGGAATCTGTAATGATTCAGCTGTACAAACTGAACAGAGCCCTAAAGGCTGGGATTCATTCCAATCCGCCATAGCCATGTTAACACAGTGTCTTTATTTAAAATATTCATCCCGGGACCCCACACTTCTAATTCTAAAAAGTGAAAGCATAACTGTGATGGGTAGTAGTTGTAGGTTTTAATACAATACCCAAGACCAGTCTGTCTGGTTAATTTGACAATTGGAAAAATAGCTACTGCATAAATACTGCAATGCAAGTTTGAGCCAATAGAGAGAAAATAGTTTGACTTCAGGGAGCTGTCTGCCTACACCAGTCATCTGTCATAGATACAGTATATGTAGCAATCAGCTTAATGTATCATCAGAAAATGCTTATCTGCAAAAACACAATACAAAACTACATCACAACCTATTGGGAAGATTACAGGCATTATTAAGGCTGTTGCGGCACAGCCCTGAAGAAAGCCTCAGTAGCCTCAGAAGAAAAACATTATCATCATTAAAAAAATTACAACACTTAAATGTTTTCTCACAAAGTAGAGCACTGGGGCTTTAATCGTCCTGTATTAGCAGACCGATACAGAGGTTTGTAACAAAGGAGAGCTTTGGCACAAAAAGGTAGTTGTATAATTATGAACAGGATCTTATAGGATTCAATAGTTGGAATTGTATGAGTTGTTGCCCCTGGCCCTTCCTCTGTGATGTCATTCTAATTAGAATCCAGAAAGAACAAAACCCTGGCCCTTCCTCTGTGATGTCATTCTAATTAGAATCCAGAAAGAACAAAACCCTGGGTCTTCCTCTGTGATGTCATTCTAATTAGAATCCAGAAAGAACAAAACCCTGGCCCTTCCTCTGTGATGTCATTCTAATTAGAATCCAGAAAGAACAAAACCCTGGCCCTTCCTCTGTGATGTCATTCTAATTAGAATCCAGAAAGAACAAAACCCTGGGTCTTCCTCTGTGATGTCATTCTAATTAGAATCCAGAAAGAACAAAACCCTGGCCCTTCCTCTGTGATGTCATTCTAATTAGAATCCAGAAAGAACAAAACCCTGGCCCTTCCTCTGTGATGTCATTCTAATTAGAATCCAGAAAGAACAAAACCCTGGTCCTTCCTCTGTGATGTCATTCTAATTAGAATCCAGAAAGAACAAAACCCTGGCCCTTCCTCTGTGATGTCATTCTAATTAGAATCCAGAAAGAACAAAAATGTCAGTCTAATAGAATCCAGAAAGAACAAAACCCTGGTCCTTTCTCTGTGATGTCATTCTAATTAGAATCCAGAAAGAACAAAACCCTGGCCCTTCCTCTGTGATGTCATTCTAATTAGAATCCAGAAAGAACAAAACCCTGGTCCTTCCTCTGTGATGTCATTCTAATTAGAATCCAGAAAGAACAAAACCCTGGCCCTTCCTCTGTGATGTCATTCTAATTAGAATCCAGAAAGAACAAAACCCTGGTCCTTTCTCTGTGATGTCAGTCTAATAGAATCCAGAAAGAACAAAACCCTGGCCCTTCCTCTGTGATGTCATTCTAATTAGAATCCAGAAAGAACAACCCCTGTCCTCAAACATTTACATCAAAAGGTGCAAAGTTACGGTGAAAGACACAAAACATTCACATGAAATTAAATATTTTTCTTGATCAAATAACATGGAAAAAAACCTGCTTTCTGTGCAGTATTAATTGACCATCCTTACATACCACTTAATGTAAATATACATGATTCTGTATTGTATATAGGCTGGTCATTTAAGGTTTGTCCCTGTAGACTTTCCATCATCATAAAGAAAAAACAAGCCACAATACAGCAGTTGAGGACATTGAGACATCAAGTGGTTTGTGATGATGTCATGTGACGATGTGGCTCAGTTGGTAGAGCATAGTGCTTGCAAAGCTAAGGTTGTGGGTTTTGCATTCCGACGCGGGACCAACACGATAAAGTGTAACCATGTGTGTGCTCAATACCCAAAGGTTACTCTGGATAAGAGTGTCTACATGAAGAGGAATGAAGAGACCAGTTCACTTTTCATATAGAAATAAGATGCATTTCTAAAGTATTTTAAAGTATTTAAAAAAAACTGGAAAACATATATCAAGCAAGTACTTTTATATTCCCACAAGTATTATTAGTATTCATACAGATAATTATTAGACTACAAATGCTGGTAAAATATATATATTTTTTTTTTCACAAAGTAGTGCACTGGGCCTTTACTAGTCCTGTATTAGAGGACGATATAGACATCTTCAGCGCAGGCATTTTGTTATTTCCTGCTTGACATTTCTTCACCCTCAAACTACTTCCCTTGGCTGTGGGCTGAAGTTTTTTTTTTTTTTCAAATGTATGATACATTCTAGAGTGGAGGCTTCGAGTGACTATAAAACACCACTAAAGAGAGTTACCATTTTTATCATAATGAACACCTTTAGCTGAGTAATTGCCATTTTATATTTGCACGCATTATATAATTTATAAGGGAATGTGTCATGTATAGTGTATAACCTGTTAAAGCGTGTCAGTTTTCTCTTTGCAATCTTTTTGAACACTGCAGAAGATACACTCTGGAGAGGCTTCGGTTGACCAGAGGTCATCAGTAAAGAGGCCTACGCACTTTATCTGAAAGCACTAATCTATAAACAGACAAATATGCAGTCTGTCAGAAGGAATGTGTTCTCTTCGTAATATTGCCATCCTGACCTGCAGAGGTCAGTGTCACACAATTTGACAGGCTGCACTGCGCGACACGAAATCCACAGGTGAGTTCAGTAAGACAAAAAAGGTTTTGTAAAGTTCAGATAGACATTTCTTTGACGTACAACAAAAATGCCCCCTTTTAGAAGAAAACATTTATGTCAGTTCTATTCATGTGATTTATATCTGCAAAGAATGTGTGTTAATGGCAGAGGTCAAACTAGAGGTCAGGGAGAGGATCAACGTGTGTTAATGGTAGAGGTCAAACTAGAGGTCAGGGAGAGGATCAACGTGTGTTAATGGTAGAGGTCAAACTAGAGGTCAGGGAGAGGATCAACGTGTGTTAATGGTAGAGGTCAAACTAGAGGTCAGGGAGAGGATCAACGTGTGTTAATGGTAGAGGTCAAACTAGAGGTCAGGGAGAGGATCAACGTGTGTTAATGGTAGAGGTCAAACTAGAGGTCAGGGAGAGGATCAACGTGTGTTAATGGTAGAGGTCAAGCTAGAGGTCAGGGAGAGGATCAACGTGTGTTAATGGTAGAGGTCAAACTAGAGGTCAGGGAGAGGATCAACGTGTGTTAATGGTAGAGGTCAAACTAGAGGTCAGGGAGAGGATCAACGTGTGTTAATGGTAGAGGTCAAGCTAGATGTCAGGGAGATGATGAAAGATGCTATTGTTAAATCAATCCTTCTAGCAGGTTATACACAGTCTGTTGATCAATGTGTTTCTCTCTAATAATCAGGCTGAATACAGACAGAAGTGCTGATTAGCTCTACCACCTGTGCCCTTGACAAATATCAATCTGCTTCCCAAGCACCCGATTTTCTATATAGTGCTCTATTTGGGCTCTGGTCAGAAGTAGTGCACTATGTAGGGAATAGGGTGTCATTTGGGATTCACATCAGTCCTGATAAATAACTCACTTCAGTCTTCATTATGTATCAGACAGTATTCTAATGAGCTTTAACTCGATGGCTTCCCTGTGAATATTAAGACAACACTCAGCAATTAGTGGTTTTCAGACAACACTGAGCAATTAGTGGTTTTCAGACAACACTGAGCAATTAGTGGTTTTCAGACAACACTCAGCAATTAGTGGTTTTCAAACAACACTCAGCAATTAGTGGTTTTCAGACAACACTGAGCAATTAGTGGTTTTCAGACAACACTGAGCAATTAGTGGTTTTCAGACAACACTGAGCAATTAGTGGTTTTCAGACAACACTCAGCAATTAGTGGTTTTCAGACGACAAATGTAGATTTTTAGAAATCCACAATAATGATCTTCTTATTTTATTTTCATATAAAAAAAATATAAAAAAATGTTATTTTGTATTTATGTAATATGGCATTTCCATTGATATACTGTATGGCATCTTAGAGCACATTTGGCTAAAACGCCCAAATTGCTAATCTCATTACATATGCACAAATCATATTAGAAAAGTCAAGTCAAGGCAATCTAATTTACAGAGAAAGGAGAGGTAGGAAGTTCCCAGTCTCCTTGATACCATAACACTCACTAATCCAATTGTGGTGTTTAGTATACAATCCTGCAAAGTGGTACCCTTGTTATCCATTAAATCACAACAGCGGTTGGTCAAATGTAGTGCACTATGTAGGGAATAGGCTTCCATAAGGCCCTGGTCAAATGTAGTGCACTATGTAGGGAATAGGGTGCCATTTGGGCACACATCCTCTGATGACTGCTAAAGAAACAAAAGATTGGATTAACTTCATGTGAAACTGTAAAAGAAACCGCTGGCCCGGAAGTCAGATAAAACCAATAACAACAGAGTATTCCCTGCATAGTATTCAAATGACGGAACCTAAAGTAGGGGCCACGGTTCTTCTATCCATTCATTGGCTGTCTGTGTCCCAATATTCTCCAATAGCATCCTTTCCTGTTTTTTTATTCTCTTTCTAATAAACTTTAAGCAATGCTTAAAGTTGAGAATGAGAATCAATCTATTTCCTGTGTTTGAGGGCTGCAAAATCCACTTGTTACTTAAATCTCGCTGGCTTGAATGGCGTTCATTTGACTCCTGCGATTCTTTCATTTGACTCCTGCGATTCTTTCATTTGACTCATGCGATTCTTTCATTTGACTCCTGCGATTCTTTCATTTGACTCCTGCGATTCTTTCATTTGACTCCTGCGATTCTTTCATTTGACTCATGCGATTCTTTCATTTGACTCATGCGATTCTTTCATTTGACTCCTGCGATTCTTTCATTTGACTCCTGCGATTCTTTCATTTGACTCCTGCGATTCTTTCATTTGACTCCTGCGATTCTTTCATTTGACTCCTGCGATTCTTTCATATTGTTGCTTGTGCCTGTCGTTTTTCCCCCGTTAACCTTTACGACCGCAGAAATGTTTGTAAATGACCTGTCAAACACATCCCGGTACAGGCTGAAATGGGCTCAATGAAATACATTGTCTTTTCCAGTTAATTCCGTAAGATTAAATCTACGGCTTTGTCTGGGATTTAACGCATCTTCTCGACCCTTTACGTCACAAGAAAGAGAAGAAAGATAACTTTATTCTGAAGGATGTTCATTTTAAATAGTTGAAATGCGAAAATTGATGCGCTGAAATGAAAGTAACTTCCAAAAATGAACACTTGGATTTATAGCAGGATTTCACAAACAATGTAAAGTACACGTAATTAACAAAGTGTTATGCAGGTGAATGAGGACCCAAAAGCAACTTGGCGAAAACAGAGTCTTTAATCCAGTAAAGTTATTCTACAAACATAAGACATAATTCCACTCGTAATGACGAGAACAGACTGCTCACCACGCAGCATCTGAGGGAAACACGACACGACAGGGCGATACACAAACACAGCACGGTGAACAATAGACAAGGATCCGACAGGACAGGAACGGAAAACAAGGGAAGAAATAGGGACTCTAATCAGGGGAAAAGATAAGGAACAGGTGTGGGAAGACTAAATGATTGATTAGGGGAATAGGAACAGCTGGGAGCAGGAACGGAACGATAGAGAGAGGAGAGAGAGGGAGGGGGAGAGAGAGGGATAGAAAAAGGGAACGAACCTAATAAGACCAGCAGGGGGAAATGAACAGAAGGGAAAGCATAATGACAAGACAATATATGACAAAACATGACAGTACCCCCCCACTCACCGAGCGCCTCCTGGCGCTCTCGAGGAGGAACACTGGCGACAACGGAGGAAATCATAGATCACAAACGGTCCAGCACGTCCCGAGAAAGAACCCAACTCCTCTCCTCAGGACCGTAACGGAAAACGATAAAAAGGGAAACTAGGGTACTACTCTAAAAAAAAAATGAGACACGGGTAGAGAACTGAAAGCTTAAGAGCAAACAGAACCAAACAGGCCAGGAGAGTAACAACTAGGGACAGACTGAGACACAGCAAGGGCAGGAACAAGAACAGGAGAGATGCGATGGCAGGGAACAGACTGAGACCCAGCAAGACCAGGAGCAGAAGCAGATTTTTTTTTACCAGACTTCTTCTGCGCGCAGTCCGAACACGCAGCCACGAAACGGCGCGTGTCACGCTCCTGAGTAGGCCACCAAAACCGCTGGCGAATAGAAGCAAGCGTACCCCGAACGCCGGGATGGCCAGCTAACTTGGCAGAGTGAGCCCACTGAAGAACAGCCAGACGAGTAGAAACAGGAACGAAAAGAAGGTTACTAGGACAAGCGCGCGGCGACGCAGTGTGCGTGAGTGCTTGCTTAACCTGTCTCTCAATTCCCCAGACAGTCAACCCGACAACACGCCCAACAGGAAGGATCCCCTCGGGATCGGTAGAAGCCACAGAAGAAATAAAGAGACGGGATAAAGCATGAGGCTTGGTGTTCTTAGTACCCGGGCAATAAGAAATAACGAATTCGAAACGAGCGAAAAACAACGCCCAACGAGCATGACGCGCATTCAGTCGTTTGGCAGAACAGATGTACTCAAGGTTCTCTTGGTCAGTCCAAACGACAAAAGGAACGGTCGCCCCCTCCAACCACTGTCGCCATTTGCCTAGGGCTAAACGGATGGCGAGCAGTTCGCGGTTAGCCACATCATAGTTACGTTCCGACGGTGACAGGCGATGAGAAAAATACGCACAAGGGTGGACCCCATCGTCAGTATCGGAGCGCTGGGACAGAATGGCTCCCACGCCCACCCCGACGCGTCAACCTCAACAATAAACGGTTTAGTGACGTCAGGTGCAACAAGGATAGGAGCGGATGCAAAACGCTTCTTGAAGAGAACAGGACAACAATCATACGACCGGTGAGGAGGAAGGGAGTTGGTTCTGGACCGACTGAAAACCGTGCGCAGACCATGATACTCCTCCGGCACTCCTGTCAAATCACCAGGTTCCTCCTGAGAAGAGGGGACAGAACAAACAGGAGAAATAGCAGACATTAAACACTTCACATGACAAGAAACGTTCCAGGAAAGGATAGAATTACTAGACCAATCAAAAGAAGGATTATGACACACTAGCCAGGGATGACCCAAAACAACAGGTGTAAAAGGTGAACAAAAAATCAAAAAAGAAATGGTCTCACTATGGTTACCAGATACAGTGAGGGTTAAAGGTAGTGTTTCATATAATATACTGGGGAGAGGACTACCATCCAAGGCAAACATGACCGTGGGCTCCCTAACTGTCTGAGAGGAATGTCATGTTCCCGCGCCCAGGCTTCGTCCATAAAACAGCCCTCTGCCCCAGAGTCTATTAATGCACTGCAGGAAGCTGCCGATCCGGTCCAGCGTAGATGGACCGGTAAGGTAGTACATGTACTTGACGGAGAGGACCGTCTAGTAGCGCTTATCAGTCGCCCTCCGCTTACTGATGAGCTCTGGCCTTTAACTGGACATGAAATGACAAAATGACCAGCGGAACCGCAATAGAGACAGAGGCGGTTGGTGATTCTCCGTTCCCTCTCCTTAGTCGAGATGCGAATACCCCCAGCTGCATGGGCTCAACACCTGAGTCAGTGGGGAAAGACGGTAGTGTCGGAGAGAGGGGAGACACAGTTAACGCGAGCTCTCTTCTATGAGCTCGGTGACGAAGATCTACCCGTCGTTCAATGCGAATAGCGAGTTCAATCAAAGAATCCACGCTGGATGGAACCTCCCGAGAGAGAATCTCATCCTTAACCTTAGCGTGGAGTCCCTCCAGAAAACGAGCGAGCAACGCCTGCTCGTTCCAGTTACTGGAGGCAGCAAGAGTGCGAAACTCTATAGAGTAATCCGTTATGGATCGATTACCTTGACATAGGGAAGACAGGGACCAGGAAGCTTCTTTCCCAAAAACTGAGCGATCAAAAACCCTTATCATCTCCTCTTTAAAGTTCAGATAATTGTTAGTACACTCAGCGCTTGCCTCCCAGATAGCTGTGCCCCACTGCCGAGCCCGACCAGTAAGGAGTGATATGACGTAGGCAATCCGAGCTCTCTCTCTTGAGTATGTGTTGGGTTGGAGAGAGAACACTATATCACACTGGGTGAGAAAGGAGCGGCATTCAGTGGGCTGCCCAGAATAACATGGTGGGTTATTAACCCTAGGTTCCGGAGGCTCGGAAGAACCGGAAGTAGCTGGTGACACGAGACGAAGACTCTGATACTGTCCTGAGAGGTCGGAGACCTGAGCGGCCAGGGTCTCAACGGCATGTCGAGCAGCAGACAATTCCTGCTCGTGTCTGCCGAGCATCGCTCCCTGGAACTCGAGAGTAGAGTAGAGAGAATCCATAGTCGCTGGGTCCATTCTTGGTCGGATCCTTCTGTTATGCAGGTGAATGAGGACCCAAAAGCAACTTGGCGAAAACAGAGTCTTTAATCCAGTAGAGTTATTCTACAAACATAAGACATAATTCCACTCGTAATGACGAGAACAGACTGGAGACTCGATCTTGAACAGCAGGTTGCCTCGGGAAGGCACTTGAACTTAGCAGACTCAGACACCTGCTCACCACGCAGCATCTGAGGGAAACACGACACGACAGGGCGATACACAAACACAGCACGGTGAACAATAGACAAGGATCCGACAGGACAGGAACGGAAAACAAGGGAAGAAATAGGGACTCTAATCAGGGGAAAAGATAAGGAACAGGTGTGGGAAGACTAAATGATTGATTAGGGGAATAGGAACAGCTGGGAGCAGGAACGGAACGATAGAGAGAGGAGAGAGAGGGAGGGGGAGAGAGAGGGATAGAAAAAGGGAACGAACCTAATAAGACCAGCAGGGGGAAACGAACAGAAGGGAAAGCATAATGACAAGACAATATATGACAAAACATGACACAAAGACCATTATCCAGAGAAGCTGACACAAGGGAGTACTTACATTTTTCATGCTTTATCCCTGTGGGAATTGAACCTACAACCCTGGAATTGAGTGCACCATGCACTACCACATTTTTTTATTTAAGGTAATTTTAATTGTACCTTTATTGAACTAGGCAAGTCAGTTATGAACAAATTCTTATTTTCAAATACGGCCTAGGAACTGTGGGTTAACTGCCTGTTCAGGGGCAGAATGACAGATTTGTACCTTGTCAGCCCGGGGATTCAAACTTGCAACCTTTCGGTTACTAGTCCAACACTCTAACCACTAGGCTACCCCTGCCGCCCCATGTGACCAGTTCAACAGTAGGTATAGCTAGGTGTAATCTTTTTTTAATCCTGACTTTTTATCTGAGGGTATACTGCTATTGACACACTTGTTGAATTATGCAAGAGAATATGACAACAATAGTAATTAATGAGGCACTCTATACAGTGTAGGTAGGCCTGGACAGACACCCCTGTTCCACTACGTTATGTTAATTTATTCATATATGCAAACACACCCTGTGTTTTTATGCAAATGCTGCACCTATTATTTTCTTGGTTTTGACACAAAATAAAAATAAATACCTGATATCACTATAAAATGTGTATATGAATGCATTCTAAGAAGACAAAAAAGTGACATTTGACAATACATTGAATAACTGAATTCCTACCAAAAACCTTGAACTTTATCTGATGGATTAAAACAAAATTCTAAAAGTTTAGAGTATCTTCATCCATTGTCCAACTGAGGCATCGACTAAACTTGTTTTAACTTTTAAAAACATTTTTGAAAGACGATTGCTAAATAAACCCTTGTGTGTATGCAACCCTAATGGTGGAAATATTTCACATTATTTCATTAATCAGAAAGGCTATACTCATAAAGAGCAGGACACGAAACAGAAAGTTGGGAACCAGTCACCAGAGGTATTAAATAGTATTGGGAACTAGTCACCAAATATATTAAATAGTGTTGGGAACCAGACACCAGAGAACCAGTCACCAAATATATTAAACAAGACCATGGTGTATTGCAGAGGTATTAAATAGTATTGGGAACCAGTCACGGAGCTGTGGGAACCAGAGTATTGGGAACCAGTCACAAATATATTAAATAGTGTTGGGAACCAGACACCAGAGGTATTTACAAGACCATACCTCTGTGAGGGGAACGGCACCTCAGTACCTCCAGGCTCTGATCAGGCCCTACACCCAAACAAGGGCACTGCGTTCATCCACCTCTGGCCTGCTCGCCTCCCTACCACTGAGGAAGTACAGCTCCCGCTCAGCCCAGTCAAAACTGTTCGCTGCCCTGGCCCCCCAATGGTGGAACAAACTCCCTCACGACGCCAGGACAGCGGAGTCAATCACCACCTTCCGGAGACACCTGAAACCCCACCTCTTTAAGGAATACCTAGGATAGGTTAAGTAATCCCTCTCACCCCACCCCCCCTAAGTTTTAGATGCACTATTGTTAAGTGACTGTCCCACTGGATGTCATAAGGTGAATGCACCAATTTGTAAGTCGCTCTGGATAAGAGCGTCTGCTAAATGACTTAAATGTAAATGTAATGTAATGTATTTATCGCCCTCCAGGTTCCCTCGGAGAGTTCATCAATGAGCTTGATGCCTTGATAAGCTCCTTTCCTGAGGACGGCTCACCTCTCACAGTTCTGGGCGACTTTAACCTCCCCACGTCTACCTTTGACTCTTTCCTCTCTGCCTCCTTCTTTCCACTCCTCTCCTCTTTTGACCTCACCCTCTCACCTTCCCCCCCTACTCACAAGGCAGGCAATACGCTCGACCTCATCTTTACTAGATGCTGTTCTTCCACTAACCTCATTGCAACTCCCCTCCAAGTCTCCGACCACTGCCTTGTATCCTTTTCCCTCTCACTCTCATCCAACACCTCCCACACTGCCCCTATTCGGATGGTATCGCGCCGTCCCAACCTTCGCTCTCTCTCCCCCGCTACTCTCTCCTCTTCCATCCTATCATCTCTTCCCTCCGCTCAAACCTTCTCCCACCTATCTCCTGATTCTGCCTCCTCAACCCTCCTCTCCTCCCTCTCTGCATCCCTTGACTCTCTATGTCCCCTATCCTCCAGGCCGGCTCGGTCCTCCCCTCCCGCTCCGTGGCTCGATGACTCATTGCGAGCTCACAGAACAGGGCTCCGGGCAGCCGAGCGGAAATGGAGGAAAACTCGCCTCCCTGCGGACCTGGCATCCTTTCACTCCCTCCTCTCTACATTTTCCTCCTCTGTCTCTGCTGCTAAAGCCACTTTCTACCACGCTAAATTCCAAGCATCTGCCTCTAACCCTAGGAAGCTCTTTGCCACCTTCTCCTCCCTCCTGAATCCTCCGCCCCCTCCCCCCTCCCTCTCTGCAGATGACTTCGTCAACCATTTTGAAAAGAAGGTCGACGACATCCGATCCTCGTTTGCTAAGTCAAACGACACCGCTGGTTCTGCTCACACTGCCCTACCCTGTGCTCTGACCTCTTTCTCCCTCTCTCTCCAGATGAAATCTCGCGTCTTGTGACGGCCGGCCGCCCAACAACCTGCCCGCTTGACCCTATCCCCTCCTCTCTTCTCCAGACCATTTCCGGAGACCTTCTCCCTTACCTCACCTCGCTCATCAACTCATCCCTGACCGCTGGCTACGTCCCTTCCGTCTTCAAGAGAGCGAGAGTTGCACCTTCTGAAAAAACCTACACTCGATCCCTCCGATGTCAACAATTACAGACCAGTATCCCTTCTTTCTTTTCTCTCCAAAACTCTTGAACGTGCCGTCCTTGGCCAGCTCTCCCGCTATCTCTCTCTGAATGACCTTCTTGATCCAAATCAGTCAGGTTTCAAGACTAGTCATTCAACTGAGACTGCTCTCCTCTGTATCACGGAGGCGCTCCGCACTGCTAAAGCTAACTCTCTCTCCTCTGCTCTCATCCTTCTAGATCTGTCGGCTGCCTTCGATACTGTGAACCATCAGATCCTCCTCTCCACCCTCTCCGAGTTGGGCATCTCCGGCGCGGCCCACGCTTGGATTGCGTCCTACCTGACAGGTCGCTCCTACCAGGTGGCGTGGCGAGAATCTGTCTCCTCACCACGCGCTCTCACCACTGGTGTCCCCCAGGGCTCTGTTCTTGGCCCTCTCCTATTCTCGCTATACACCAAGTCACTTGGCTCTGTCATAACCTCACATGGTCTCTCTTATCATTGCTATGCAGACGACACACAATTAATCTTCTCCTTTCCCCTTCTGATGACCAGGTGGCGAATCGCATCTCTGCATGTCTGGCAGACATATCAGTGTGGATGACGGATCACCACCTCAAGCTGAACCTCGGCAAGACGGAGCTGCTCTTCCTCCCGGGAAGGACTGCCCGTTCCATGATCTCGCCATCACGGTTGACAACTCCATTGTGTCCTCCTCCCAGAGCGCCAAGAACCTTGGCGTGATCCTGGACAACACCCTGTCGTTCTCAACCAACATCAAGGCGGTGGCCCGTTCCTGTAGGTTCATGCTCTACAACATCCGCAGAGTACGACCCTGCCTCACACAGGAAGCGGCGCAGGTCCTAATCCAGGCACTTGTCATCTCCCGTCTGGATTACTGCAACTCGCTGTTGGCTGGGCTCCCTGCCTGTGCCATTAAACCCTTCAACTCATCCAGAACGCCGCAGCCCGTCTGGTGTTCAACCTTCCCAAGTTCTCTCACGTCACCCCGCTCCTCCGTTCTCTCCACTGGCTTCCAGTTGAAGCTCGCATCCGCTACAAGACCATGGTGCTTGCCTACGGAGCTGTGAGGGGAACGGCACCTCAGTACCTCCAGGCTCTGATCAGGCCCTACACCCAAACAAGGGCACTGCGTTCATCCACCTCTGGCCTGCTCGCCTCCCTACCACTGAGGAAGTACAGCTCCCGCTCAGCCCAGTCAAAACTGTTCGCCGCCCTGGCCCCCAATGGTGGAACAAACTCCCTCACGACGCCAGGACAGCGGAGTCAATCACCACCTTCCGGAGACACCTGAAACCCCACCTCTTTAAGGAATACCTAGGATAGGATAAGTAATCCCTCTCACCCCCCCCCTAAGTTTTAGATGCACTATTGTTAAGTGACTGTCCCACTGGATGTCATAAGGTGAATGCACCAATTTGTAAGTCGCTCTGGATAAGAGCGTCTGCTAAATGACTTAAATGTAAATGTTAAATGTATTAAATAGTATTGGGAACCAGTCACCAGAGGTATTAAATAGTATTGGGAACCAGTCACCAAATATATTAAATAGTGTTGGGAACCAGTCACCAGAGGTATTAAATAGTATTGGGAACCAGTCACCAGAGGTATTAAATAGTATTGGGAACCAGTCACCAAATATATTAAATAGTGTTGGGAACCAGACACCAGAGTTATTAAATAGTATTGGGAACCAGTCACCAGAGGTATTAAATAGTATTGGGAACCAGTCACCAGAGGTATTAAATAGTATTGGGAACCAGTCACCAGAGGTATTAAATAGTATTGGGAACCAGTCACCAGAGGTATTAAATAGTATTGGGAACCAGTCACCAAATATATTAAATAGTGTTGGGAACCAGTCACCAGAGGTATTAAATAGTATTGGGAACCTGTCACCAAATATATTAAATAGTATTGGGAACCAGTCACCAGAGGTATTAAATAGTATTGGGAACTAGTCACCAAATATATTAAATAGTGTTGGGAACCAGACACCAGAGGTATTAAATAGTATTGGGAACCAGTCACCAGAGGTATTCAATAGTATTGGGAACCAGTCACCAAATATATTAAATAGTGTTGGGAACCAGTCACCAGAGGTATTAAATAGTATTGGGAACCAGTCACCAAATATATTAAATAGTGTTGGGAACCAGACACCAGAGTTATTAAATAGTATTGGGAACCAGTCACCAGAGTTATTAAATAGTATTGGGAACCAGTCACCAGAGTTATTAAATAGTATTAGGAACCAGTCACCAAAGCCATTAAATAGTATTGGGAACCAGTCACCAAATATATTAAATAGTATTGGGAACCAGTCACCAAAGCCATCATTAAATAGTATTGGGAACTACTCCACATGTATAACAACACAATCGTCATTACAAAAGATAATGTATTCTCAATGACTTACCTGATTAAAGGGCACTATGAAGAAAAAGTCACTTCCTGGTTGCTAAAACTCTAAATGTTCTACTAATTCCAGTTTATGTGACAAAACAGAACAAGTATATTATAGAGTATCACTGTACCATCTAAACTACTGTAAAAAATATATTTTCCATAACTAAAGATATTGTATTTTCAGCTGCTTGAAACTTTTCTGTACAAAACTGAATGTAAAAGACACAAAAATAATACTTAACAACTGGGAGCATAGAAATAGCACACATAGAACAAATCGATCAAAGATGGCGCCGGAGGAGATGGCTGCTGGAAATCATGATCAGCGATCACTCCCCTCGGATTAGACAAAGATTTTTTTCAACAACATGCAGGACTCGCACGATATTCTCCAAACACCCCACAAGGCAGACATCCCAATTATTCTCAAAAGGAAGCGACGCAGAGGAGGAAGAGCCGGATGCCTCGTCCGGACCAGAAGAAGGCGAGTAGGAAAGCTGCCGTTACCGTCAATTTTACTCACCAACGTGGGGCTGCAGCGTAGCCTAGTCGTTAGAGCGTTGGACTAGTAACCAAAAGGTTGCAAGTTCGAATCCCCGAGCTGACTCTGTCGTTCTGCCCCTGAACAGGCAGTTAACCCACTGTTCCTAGGCCGTCATTGAAAATAAGAATTTGTTCTTAACTGACTTGCCTAGTAAAATAAAGGTAAAAAAAAAAGAAAAATCATTGGACAATAAACAAGACAAGGTACGATCACGAATATCCTACCAACCGGACATCAAAATAATGTAATATCCTATGTTTCATGTAATCGTGGCTAAATTATGATGGGGGCGGTCTGTGCATATATGTAAACAACAGCTGGTGCACGAAATCTAAGGAGGTCTCTAGATTCTGCTCGCCTGAAGTAGAGTATATTGTGATAAATTGCAGGCCACACTACTTGCCTAGAAAGTTCTCAGCTATACTGTTAATTTACCACCACAAACAGATACAGGCACAAAGACCACACTCAGCCAGCTGTATAAGGAAATAAGCAAACAGGAAACCACTCACCCAGAGGTGGCGCACCTAGTGGCCAAAGACTTTAATGCAGGGAAACTTCCGTTCTACCACTGTCTACTTCTGTCAACATGTTAAATGTGCAATCAGAAGGAAGAAAATTCTAGATCACCTGTACTCCACTGAGACGCGTACAAAGCTCTCCCTCGCCCTCCATTTGGTAAATCCGACCACAACTCTATCCTCCTGATTCCTGCAAACATTAAAAAATGAAAGCAGGAAGCACCAGTGACCAAGTGGTCAGATGAAGCAGATGCTAAACTACAGGACTATTTTGCTATCATAGACTGGAACATGTTCCGGGATTCTTCCGATGGCATTGAGGAGTACACCACATCAGTCACTAACTTTATCAGTAAGTGCATCGAGGATGTCGTCCCCACAGTAACTGTACGTACATACCCCAACCAGAAGCCATGGATTACAGGCAACATTTGCACTGAGCTAAAGGGTAGAGCTGCTGCTTTCAAGGTGCAGGACTCTAACCCGGAAACTTACAAGAAATCCTGCTATGCCCTGCAACTAATAATCAAACAGGCAAAGAGTCAATACAGAGCTAAGATTGAATCATACTACACCGGCTCCGACGCTCGTCTTGCATGGCAGGGTTTGCAAACTATTACAGACTACAAAGGGAAGCACAGCCGCGAGCTGCCCAGTGACACGAGCCTACCAGACGAGCAAAATCACTTCAATGCTCGCTTCGAGGCAAGCAACACTGAGGCATGCATGAGAGCATCAGCTGTTCCGGAGAACTGTGAGTTCACACTCTCAGTAGCCAACGTGAGTAAGACCTAACTTATGGCTGCAGGGGAAGTAATGAGTAGCTTGGATGAAAGGTGCTCAGAGGTGCCCAGAGTAAATGGCCTGCTCCTCAGTCCCAGTTGCTAATGTATGCATATTATTATTAGTATTGGATAGAAAACCTCTCTGAAGTTTCTAAAACTGTTTGAATGATGTCTGTGAGTATAACAGAACTCATATGGCAGGCAAAAACCTGACAAGAAATCCAAACAGGAAGTGAAAAATCTTAGGTTGGTCGATTATCAACCCAGCCCCTATTGAATTCACAGTGGGATATGGATGAGGTTGCACTTCCTAGGGATTCCACTAGATGTCAACCGTCTTTAGAAACTTGAATGAGGTTCCTACTGTGTTGTGGGGCTGAATAAGAGCTGAATGAGTCAGGTTACTGGCAGAGAGCCAGGTCCTGGTCACGTGCATTTCACATGATATCGACCTGCGTTCCATGGCTTTTCTACACACAATGGAATTCTCTGGTTGGAACTTTATTGACGATTTATGATAACAATACCTTAAAGATTGATTCTATACATAGTTTGACAAGTTTTTTCGACCTGTAATATAACTTTTTGAAGTTTTCGTCCGACGTTCGGATGGACCTGCACGACCGTTTCGGTTTGTATACCTAAGCCTAAGCTAACAAAAGTAGCTACTTGGACATAAATAATGGACATTATCGAACAAATCAAGCATTTATTGTGGAACTAGGATTCCTGGGAGTGCATTCTGATGAAGATCATCAAAGGTAAGGGAATTATTTATAATGTTATTTCTGGTTTCTGTTGACTCCAACATGGCTGATAATTTTATTTATTTTCTGACACAGCGTTTGCATTAAGGAGAGGTATATCTATAATTCCATGTCTATAACTTGTATTTTCATCCACATTTATGATGAGTATTTCTGTTGGTGTGGCTATGCAAAATCACTTGATGTTTTTGGAACTAGTAAACGTAATGCGCCATTGTAAACTCAGATTGTTTGATATAAATATGAACTTTATCAAACAAAATATACATGTATTGTGTAACATGAAGTCCTTTGAGTGTCATCTGATGAAGATCATCAAAGGTTAGTGATGAATTTTATCTCTATTTGTGCTTTTTGTGACTCCTCTCTTTGGCTGGAAAAATGGCTGAATTATCCTGTGAGTTGGTGGTCACCTAACATAATCGTTTGTGGTGCTTTCGCTGTAAAGCCTATTTAAAATCGGACACGGTGGTGGGATTAACAACAAGATTATACCTTTAAAACTGTAAAAGACACATGTATGACACTTTGCAAACCATAACTTTTTGGACTTTATAGGGTTATGGTTAGACAATGTGTTCTCAGTGACTTACCTGATTAAATACAGAAACTCTGTAGTCGGATTCAGTCATTCTCTTTGGGAACATTCTCTGATGTCAAGATATAGTTTATATACCAAATGGTTCCCTATTCCCTAGTCTAATAACTATGGGCCCTGTTCAAAAGTAGCGCACTACAATAGGGAATAGGGTGCCATTTGATCCTGGTCTAAAGTAGTGCACTACAATAGGGAATAGGGTGCCATTTGGGACACAGTACACAATAGAGAGATGTGGACAGAACATGCACCTTGCTGGAAGCCTCTGCAAAGTCCTCTGGGTAACAATGAGCTCATCACTATCACTGCTATGAAGAGATGGTGTTAACAGAGATGATGTCCCTGTTTCTTGTTGTTGACTTTGATCTTTAAGATTCTATTTTTAATTTTCTTATTATTTTTTAAAAATTATTTTTTCAATGTTTTTGAATGGCCATCATAAAGTTAATCAGATAAAATATGTTCACATGTCAAACAAAGTTATTTAGTTATTAAAATCTGAGTCTGATACTGGTTTTGAATGTGTCTGGCGTAAATACCTTGATTGTTTGGTTTCTATGGTGACCAAATAGCTGATCGTTGTCGTAATACGTTCCTGGACTCTACGGCTGTTTGTTAATGGCTCTTTTATGGCACATTATCTACTTGGTAAAACAACAACAGCAGTAATCTTTCTCTCTCGAGGAGGAGGAGGAGCACAGGAAGCTCTAAAAACCCACCAACACATTTTATGTCTTTTGACAGGTTTCTAATGAGCTATTTTCCCCTTTGATATGGATACTAGGCAACGTTATTTTCTCTATGTTACAAAACAACACTTCCCTTTTCATAATGACAGGAAGTCAAAGATAAAAAATATATTTTTTAAAGTATATCCAACCCCATTTAACATTTCTCAACAAATATATGTTGGGGAGGAAGCAACAAATATTTTGTTGGGGAGGAAGCACCTTACTACAAGGTATATTATAAAGGTACTGTAGGTGATGCTTGGTGCTGGAATTCGTCAAGATTGGACAGTGGTGTCTGAGATATCTTGTTGGTTAGCTAGACTCATATCCCCGAGCATGTGTGTCAAATTTCATCAATCATCAATCAAACAGATCAAGAGATATAAACATGTGCCCGTTATAGCGCCACCGTGTGGTCAATTTGGATGTTCTTGTATATGTTGAGACTGGACAGTGTTTGCAACATGTGTACCACATTTTTGTTACAATATCCGTATTTATGTGTGTTTATGTGCCAGACCAAGTCCTCGTGAATGTTTATTGGTCAATGTGTTCTTTTAGGAACTAGTCGGTAAAATGTTGAATTGAGAGATTTTTGTTCATAGACGTCACATATCAAGTTTTGTGCAGATCAGCCATGTGGTGTTTTTCCACAAACTTCTAACTGGTGGAACATCCATAATGGCGGTGTCACACCCTGACCATAGTTTGCTTTGTATGTTTCTATGTTTTGTTTGGTCAGGGTGTGATCTGAGTGGGCATTCTATGTTATATGTCTAGTTTGTCTAGTTCTATGTTTGGCCTGATATGGTTCTCAATCAGAGGCAGGTGTTAGTCATTGTCTCTGATTGGGAACCATATTTAGGTAGCCTGTTTTGTGTTGGGGTTTTGTGGGTGGTTGTTTCCTGTCTTTGTGTTTGTTTCACCAGATAGGGCTGTTTTGGTTTTGCCATATTTATTGTGTTGTATTATGTTCATGTTGAGTTTATCTATTAAAAAGCATGAACTATAACCACGCTGCATTTTGGTCCGCCTCTCCTTCCCTGCAAGAATCCCGTTACAGGCGGACCTTATGGGACCATGATGCAAATGTGTTCCTTGTGATGAGAGGCACCTATGTACCGAATTTCATGACTTTGCATCAAACAGGGAGATGGGTGTGACCTTTCAAAGATTGCATTATCTTGTTATTTTTATTTTATTCCATCTTTATTTAACCAGGTAGGCTAGTTGAGAACACCTTTATTTATTTAACCAGGTAGGCTGGTTGAGAACACCTTTATTTAACCAGGTAGGCTAGTTGAGAACACCTTTATTTAACCAGGTAGGCTAGTTGAGAACACCTTTATTTATTTAACCAGGTAGGCTGGTTGAGAACACCTTTATTTAACCAGGTAGGCTAGTTGAGAACACCTTTATTTAACCAGGTAGGCTAGTTGAGAACACCTTTATTTATTTAACCAGGTAGGCTGGTTGAGAACACCTTTATTTAACCAGGTAGGCTAGTTGAGAACACCTTTATTTAACCAGGTAGGCTAGTTGAGAACAAGTTCTCATTTGCAATTGCGACCTAGCCAAGATTAAGCATAGCAGTGTGAACAGACAACAACACAGTTACACATGGAGTAAACAATAAACAAGCCAATAACACAAACAAGTCAATGACACAGTAGAGAAAATAAAGTCTGTATACAGTGTGTTCAAAAGGCATGAGGACGTAGGCAATAAATAGGTCATAGGAGTGAATAATTACAATTTATCAGATTAACGCTGGAGTGATAAATGAGCAGATGATGATGTGCAAGTAGAGATACTGGTGTGCAAAAGAGCATAACAGTAAATTAAATAAAAACAGTATGGGGATGAGGTAGATTGGGTGCGCTATTTACAGATGGACTATGTACAGTTATAGCACCACCATTTAGCCAATCAGTGTAGTTTTGTAAATTCCGGATCTCTATTGCAAGATGCATCATTCACCCAAGTTTTGTCAAAATCAGGCCGGTACTGTCTGAGAAATCGTGTATGACTAACGTACGAATGTATGAAAAGACGAACGGAGACAGAGACAGAACTGGTCCTTCTGTAGCTCAGTTGGTAGAGCATGGCGCTTGTAACGCCAGGGTAGTGGGTTCGATCCCCGGGACCACCCATACGTAGAATGTATGCACACATGACTGTAAGTCGCTTTGGATAAAAGCGTCTGCTAAATGGCATATATTATATATTATATATTCATAGGTCCCCTCTCCAACAATATCAAAACATCGTCCACGATTTCAGTAAAAAGCTGAGGTTGGAGAAACTGTAACCACTCTCAAATGTTTAGACTAGAGCTATGGATGCTATGGACTGACCATCCACGATATCAACAGTTTAAACCATGTTTTGAGGAGACATTTTTGTTTCAGAACATATATGTTTGTTTACATGATGATGATGCCGAACGTAGAGTCATATGACGCGAAATGCAGGGATGATTTTCAGAATTATGAAAGTTACATATCTTGAAAACTTGATTGCTGGTAAAGCAAAACATTTTGGGACTTTTGTCAACAATGGACGAATAAAAAAAGGTTTTGGGTGGAAATGTCCTTTAAGGCTCATAAATGGATCTAATGGTTTTGAGAAAGTGGCAAGGAGAGAGGAGGCAAGGAGAGAGGAGGCAAGGAGAGATGAGGCAAGGAGAGAGGAGGCAAGGAGAGAGGAGGCAAGGAATCAAGGCAATGCAACTGAGTGACAATATTTGAAGACACCATACTGCCAGATCCCATTCGTTGTACCAATTAGGACTTTGCATATTGCAACTGAGTGCAGCTGATGCACCCTATCCCCTATTTAGTGCACTTGCTCTATATGTTAATCATATTTACTTCTCATTCCATCTCAGAGAGACACCACTTTGCCTCCGTCTCGTTTTCCAAACCATCAGCGTTGAACGAGTGAGGAGAATGCCAAGCAGTGAGGAGAATGCCAAGCAGTGAGGAGAATGCCAAGCAGTGAGGAGAATGCCAAGCAGTGAGGAGAATGCCAAGCAGTGAGGAGAATGCCAAGCAGTGAGGAGAATGCCAAGCAGTGAGGAGAATGCCAAGCAGTGAGGAGAATGCCAAGCAGTGAGGAGAATGCCAAGCAGTGCGGAGAATGCCAAGCAGTGAGGAGAATGCCAAGCAGTGAGGAGAATGCCAAGCAGTGAGGAGAATGCCAAGCAGTGAGGAGAATGCCAAGCAGTGAGGAGAATGCCAAGCAGTGCGGAGAATGCCAAGCGGAGAATGCAGGCGGAGAATGCCAAGCAGAATGCAGTGAGGAGAATGCCAAGCAGTGCGGAGAATGCCAAGCAGTGAGGAGAATGCCAAGCAGTGAGGAGAATGCCAAGCAGAATGAGGAGAATGCCAAGCAGTGCGGAGAATGCCAAGCAGTGCGGAGAATGCCAAGCAGTGCGGAGAATGCCAAGCAGTGAGGAGAATGCCAGCGGAGAATGCCAAGCAGTGCGGAGAATGCCAAGCAGTGAGGAGAATGCCAAGCAGTGAGGAGAATGCCAAGCAGTGAGGAGAATGCCAAGCAGTGAGGAGAATGCCAAGCAGTGAGGAGAATGCCAAGCAGTGAGGAGAATGCCAAGCAGTGCGGAGAATGCCAAGCAGTGGGGGGCGGGGGGGGAAAGGAAAACTAAAGAAATGGACTTGGAAAAGGTTTGAATTCATTAGTTCCTCCCTTGCTCATACATTACAGATAGATGCAGAATGAATTGTAGTTATTTCTTGACCAATATAGATTTTTATGAAGTGGGACAGGCACTAATGGAGTTTCCACTGAGGAGGCCAATGCCTCAGAGACCTGCAGCACAAGCGGCTACGATGGATTTATGGGCACCCGTTTCTTGCCACACGCTCCCCGGGACTGTCAAGATGGATTTGCCGGGATTGACATCTTGCCTGAGTCCCAAATGGAAACCCCTATTCCCGATATAGTGCACTACTGGGTCCTGGTTCAAAGTAGTGCACTACATAGGGAATAGGGTGCCATAGGGTTTTGGTCAAAAGTAGTGCACTACATAGGGAATAGGGTGCCATTTGGGACTCAGGCGTTCTCTTGATATAATGGGAGAGTGTCCATTTAGAATCCCATTTAGAATCCCATTTAGAATCCCATTTAGAATCCTAGGCCTTAGTGAGGAGGCATGCAGTAGGGCAAGGGCTGACGTGTGATGCATGGTAATGGACCATGTTGGTTGTGTCCTATTTATTAGTGATACTAAAATGTTGTAACCTACAACCTACAGTTGAAGTGGGAAGTTTACGTACACTTAGGTTGGAGTCATTAAAACTTGTTTTTCAACCACGCTACACATTTCTTGTTAACGAACTATAGTTTTGGGAAGTCGGTTAGGACATCTACTTTGTGCATGACACAAGTCATTTTTTCCAACAATTGTTTATAGACAGATTATTTAACTTATCACAATTCCAGTTGGTCAGAAGTTTTCATATACTAAGTTGACTGTGCCTTTAAACAGCTTGGAAAATTCCAGAAAATTACGTCATGGCTTTAGAAGCTTCTGATAGGCTAATTGACATCATTTGAGTCAATTGAGTCAATTTGAGTCAATTGGTCTCTTTGCTTGACATCATGGGAAAATCAACAGAAATCAGCCAAGACATCAGGAAAACAATTGTAGACATCCACAAGTCTGGTTCATCCTTGGGAGCAATTTCCAAATATCTGAAGGTACCACGTTCATCTGTACAAACAATAGTACACAAGTATAAACACCATGGGACCACGCAGCCGTCATACCACTTAGGAAGGAGACTCGTTCTGTCTCCTAGAGATGAATGTACTTAGGTGCGAATCAATCCCAGAACAACAGCAAAGGACTTTGTGAAGATGCTGGAAGAAACAAGAACAAGTCCACAGTAAAACGAGTCCCATATAGACATAACCTGAAAGGTCGCTCAGCAAGGAAGAAGCCACTGCTCCAAAACCACCATAAGAAAGCCAGACTACGGTTTGCAACTACACATGGGGACAAAGATCATACTTTTTGCAGAAATGTCCTCTGGTCTGAAGAAACAAAAATAGAACTGTTTGTCCATAATGAGCATCGTTATGTTTCGAGGAAAAAGGGGGAGGCTTACAAGCCGAAGACACCACCGAAGACACCAAAAGGGTGAGGCTTGCAAGCCGAAGACACCACCGAAGACACCAAAAGGGTGAGGCTTGCAAGCCAAAGACACCCAACCGTGAAGCACGGGGGTGGCAGCATCATGTTGTGGGGGTGCTTTGCTGCAGGAGTGACTGGTGCACTTCACAAAATAGATGGCATCACAAGGCAGGAATATTATGTGGATATATTGAAGCAACATCTCAAGACATCAGTCAGGAAGTTAAAGCTTGGTCGCAAATGGGTCTTCCAAATGGACAATGACCTCAAGCATACTTCCAAAGTAACTGCAAAATGGCTTAAGGACAACAAAGTCAAGGTATTGGAGTGGCCATCACAAAGCCCTGACCTCAATCCTACAGACCATTTGTGGGAAGACCTGAAAAAGCGTGTGTGAGCAAGGAGGCCTAGAAACCTGACTCAGTTACACCAGCTCTGTCAGGAGGAATGGGCCAAAATTCACCCAACTTACTGTGGAAAGCTTGTGGAAGGCTACGCGAAACATTTGACTCAAGTTAAACAATTTAAAGACAATGTTACCAAATACGCATTGAGTGCATGTAAACTTCTGACCCACTGAGAATGTGATGAAAGAAATTAAAGCTGAATCAAATCATTCTCTACTATTATTCTGACATTTCAAAATCTAAAAATAAAGTGGTGATCCTAACTGACCTAAGACAAGGCATTTTTAGTAAGATTAATTGTCAGGAATTGTGAAAAACAGAGTTCAACTGTGTGAGTCAAGCTCAATGGCCCTTCTGGTAGCTATACTGGTGAATATAATTACAGACCAGTGCACTGGTGTGGTAACAAGTTTCGCTAGCCAGTACAGTAACCAGTAATACGCATCGCTAGCCAGTACGGTAACCAGTAATATGCATCGCTAGCCAGTACAGTAACCAGTAATACGCATCGCTAGCCAGTACGGTAACCAGTAATACGCATCGCTAGCCAGTACGGTAACCAGTAATACGCATCGCTAGCCAGTACGGTAACCAGTAATACGCATCGCTAGCCAGTACGATAACCAGTAATACGCATCGCTAGCCAGTACGATAACCAGTAATACGCATCGCTAGCCAGTACGGTAACCAGTAATACGCATCGCTAGCCAGTACAGTAACCAGTAATACGCATAGCTAGCCAGTACGGTAACCAGTAATACGCATCGCTAGCTAGTACGGTAACCAGTAATACGCATCGCTAGCCAGTACGGTAACCAGTAATACATATCGCTAGCCAGTAGGGTAACCAGTAATATGCATCGCTAGCCAGTACAGTAACCAGTAATACGCATCGCTAGCCA
Organism: Oncorhynchus gorbuscha; assembly: GCF_021184085.1. Lineage (NCBI taxonomy): Eukaryota > Metazoa > Chordata > Actinopteri > Salmoniformes > Salmonidae > Oncorhynchus > Oncorhynchus gorbuscha. Next base: position 80,616,441 of record NC_060186.1, on the reverse strand, counting down.
GTACAGTAACCAGTAATACGCATCGCTAGCCAGTACAGTAACCAGTAACAAGTAAATATATGCCATTTAGCAGACGCTTTTATCCAAAGCGACTTACAGTCATGTGTGCATACATTCTACGTATGGGTGGTCCCGGGATCGAACCCACTACCCCAGTACAAGCGCCATGCTCTACCAACTGAGCCACAGGGCCAGCCAGTACATCGCTAGCCAGTACAGCTAGCCAGTACGGTAACCAGTAATACGCATAGCTAGCCAGTACGGTAACCAGTAATACGCATAGCTAGCCAGTACGGTAACCAGTAATACGCATCGCTAGCCAGTACGGTAACCAGTATTAAGCATCGCTAGCCAGTACGGTAACTAGTAATACGCATCGCTAGTCAGTACGATAACCAGTAATACGCATCGCTAGCCAGTACGGTAACCAGTAATAAGCATCGCTAGCCAGTACGGTAACTAGTAATACGCATCGCTAGCCAGTACGATAACCAGTAATACGCATCGCTAGCCAGTCGGGTAACCAGTAATACGCATCGCTAGCCAGTACGGTAACCAGTAATACGCATCGCTAGCCAGTCGGGTAACCAGTAATACGCATCGCTAGCCAGTACGGTAACCAGTAATACGCATCGCTAGCCAGTACGATAACCAGTAATACGCATAGCTAGCCAGTACGGTAACCAGTAATACGCATCGCTAGCTAGTACGGTAACCAGTAATACGCATCGCTAGCCAGTACGGTAACCAGTAATACATATCGCTAGCCAGTAGGGTAACCAGTAATATGCATCGCTAGCCAGTACAGTAACCAGTAATACGCATCGCTAGCCAGTACAGTAACCAGTAATAAGCATCGCCAGCCAGTACAGTAACCAGTAATACGCATCGCTAGCCAGTACGGTAACCAGTAATACGCATCGCTAGCCAGTACGGTAACCAGTAATACGCATCGCTAGCCAGTACGGTAACCAGTAATACGCATCGCTAGCCAGTACGGTAACTAGTAATACGCATCGCTAGCCAGTACTGTAACCAGTAATACGTATCGCTAGCAAGTACGGTAACCAGTAATACACATCGCTAGCCAGTACGGTAACCAGTAATACGCATCGCTAGCCAGTACGATAACCAGTAATACGCATCGCCAGCCAGTACGGTAACCAGTAATAAGCATCGCTAGCCAGTACGGTAACCAGTAATACGCATCGCTAGCCAGTACGGTAACCAGTAATAAGCATCGCTAGCCAGTACGGTAACCAGTAATACATATCGCTAGCCAGTACGGTAACCAGTAATACATATCGCTAGCCAGTACGGTAACCAGTAATACATATCGCTAGCCAGTACGGTAACCAGTAATACGCATCGCTAGCCAGTACGGTAACCAGTAATACGCATCGCTAGCCAGTACGGTAACCAGTAATACACATCGCTAGCCGGTACGGTAACCAGTAATACACATCGCCAGCCAGTACGGTAACCAGTAATATGCATCGCTAGCCAGTACGGTAACCAGTAATACACATCGCTAGCCAGTACGGTAACCAGTAATAAGCATCGCTAGCCAGTACAGTAACCAGTAATACGCATCGCTAGCCAGTACGGTAACCAGTAATACGCTTCGCTAGCCAGTACGGTAACCAGTAATACGCATCGCTAGCCAGTACGGTAACCAGTAATAAGCATCGCTAGCCAGTACGGTAACCAGTAATACGCATCGCTAGCCAGTACGGTAACCAGTAATACGCTTCGCTAGCCAGTACGGTAACCAGTAATACGCATCGCTAGCCAGTACGGTAACCAGTAATACGCATCGCTAGCCAGTACGGTAACCAGTAATACGCATCGCTAGCCAGTACAGTAACCAGTAATAAGCATCGCCAGCCAGTACAGTAACCAGTAATACGCATCGCTAGCCAGTACGGTAACCAGTAATACGCATCGCTAGCCAGTACGGTAACCAGTAATACGCATCGCTAGCCAGTACGGTAACCAGTAATACGCATCGCTAGCCAGTACGGTAACTAGTAATACGCATCGCTAGCCAGTACTGTAACCAGTAATACGTATCGCTAGCAAGTACGGTAACCAGTAATACACATCGCTAGCCAGTACGGTAACCAGTAATACGCATCGCTAGCCAGTACGATAACCAGTAATACGCATCGCCAGCCAGTACGGTAACCAGTAATAAGCATCGCTAGCCAGTACGGTAACCAGTAATACGCATCGCTAGCCAGTACGGTAACCAGTAATACTCATCGCTAGCCAGTACGGTAACCAGTAATACGCATCGCTAGCCAGTACGGTAACTAGTAATACGCATCGCTAGCCAGTACGATAACCAGTAATACGCATCGCTAGCCAGTACAGTAACCAGTAATAAGCATCGCCAGCCAGTACAGTAACCAGTAACACGCAACGCTAGCCAGTACGGTAACCAGTAATACATATCGCTAGCCAGTACGGTAACCAGTAATACGATCGCCAGCCAGTACGGTAACCAGTAAAAAATCGCTAGCCAGTACGGTAACCAGTAATACATATCGCTAGCCAGTACGGTAACCAGTAATAAGCATCGCCAGCCAGTACAGTAACCAGTAATACGCAACGCTAGCCAGTACGGTAACCAGTAATACATATCGCTAGCCAGTACGGTAACCAGTAATACGCATCGCTAGCCAGTACGGTAACCAGTAATACGCATCGCTAGCCAGTACGGTAACCAGTAATAAGCATCGCTAGCCAGTACGGTAACCAGTAATACATATCGCTAGCCAGTACGGTAACCAGTAATACATATCGCTAGCCAGTACGGTAACCAGTAATACATATCGCTAGCCAGTACGGTAACCAGTAATACGCATCGCTAGCCAGTACGGTAACCAGTAATACGCTTCGCTAGCCAGTACGGTAACCAGTAATACACATCGCCAGCCAGTACGGTAACCAGTAATATGCATCGCTAGCCAGTACGGTAACCAGTAATACACATCGCTAGCCAGTACGGTAACCAGTAATAAGCATCGCTAGCCAGTACAGTAACCAGTAATACGCATCGCTAGCCAGTACGGTAACCAGTAATACGCTCGCTAGCCAGTACGGTAACCAGTAATACCATCGCTAGCCAGTACGGTAACCAGTAATAAGCATCGCTAGCCAGTACGGTAACCAGTAATACGCATCGCTAGCCAGTACGGTAACCAGTAATACGATTTATCGCTAGCCAGTACGGTAACCAGTAATACGCATCGCTAGCCAGTACGGTAACCAGTAATACGCATCGCTAGCCAGTACGGTAACCAGTAATACGCATCGCTAGCCAGTACGGTAACCAGTAATACGCATCGCTAGCCAGTACGGTAACCAGTAATACGCATCGCTAGCCAGTACGGTAACCAGTAATACGCATCGCTAGCCAGTACAGTTTATGCAGAAATGTGAGTACTGTACTATGTGCTTCTACAGAATACTTGTGTTACTAGAACATATGAAGCTAAGAAAATAGAAAGTACACATAAACGTAAATATTTGGACATTTGTTGGTACATGTTTTGTCTATGGCATCTGACTCAAAGGTGGTGAAGTTACACATGATAAAAAAGACAACAAATGTTTAATCCTCTTATTCTTATAAGCAGGGTACGCTAACTAAGAACGGATGGTGTTCCAGGGCGAGTGCTTAGTGCATATGCATAAAAATCAACTAGCAGGCATATTCACTGTAATTTTCAACCTCTTTTTGTCCCAGTCTGTAATACAGGGAGGATGTAGTGACCTGGCAGTGTGGTGCCAGGACAACATCCTCTCCCTCAATGTCAGTAAGACCAAAGAGCTGATTGTGTACAGGACAAGGAGGGTTGAACACTCCCCCATTCACATCAACGGGGCTGTAATGGAGCAGGTCGAGAGTTTCAAGTTCCTTGGTGTCCACATCACCAACAAACTATCATGGTCCAAACACAGCAAGACAGTAGTGAAGAGGGCACGACAACACCTGTTTCCTCCTCAGGAGACTTAAAAGATTTGGCATTGGTCCTCAGATCCTCAAAGTTCTACAGCTGCACCATCGAGAGCACTGGTTGCATCACTGCCTGGTATGACAACTGCTCAGCATACAACCGTAAGGCGCTACAGAGCGTAGTGTGTACTGCCCAGTACATCACTGGGGCCAAGCTTCCTTCCATCCAGGACCTATATACTAGGCTGTGTCAGAGGAAGCCCCGACAAAATTGTCAAAGACTCCAGTCACCCAAGTCAAAGACTGTTCTCTCTGCTACCGCACAAGAAGCGGTACCGGAGCACCAAGTCTAGGTCCAAAAGGCTCCTTAACAGCTTCTACCCCAAAGCCATAAGACTGCTGAACAGCTAATTAAATGGGTATTTACATTGAGAGCCCCCCCCCCCCATCCCCCACCCCCCTTTGTTTTTACACTGCTGCTACCCGCTGTTTATTATCGATTTATCTATGCAGTCTATTTACCCCGACCTACATGTACAAATTACCTCAACTAACCTGTACCCCCACACATTGACTCAGTATCGGTTCCCCCTGTATATTACCCTATTGTTGTTATTTTAATGTTACTTTTTGTTTAAAAAATTACTTTAGTTTATTTAGTAGATATTTTGTTAACTCTATTTCTTGAACTGCACACTGACTCAGTATCGGTTCCCCCTGTATATAACCTTATTGTTGTATTTTATTGTTAAAATTTACTTTAGTTTATTTAGTAGATATTTTCTTAACTCTATTTCTTGAACTGTATATTTTGTATTCAGGGCTTGTTAGTGAACATTTCACAGTTTTTAAATTTTTTATTTTACCTTTATTTAACTAGGCAAGTAAGTTAAGAACAAATTCTTATTTTCAATGATGGCCTGGGAACAGTGGGTTAACTGCCTGTTCAGGGGCAGAACGACAGATTTGTACCTTGTCAGCTCGGGGGTTTGAACTCGCAACCTTCTGGTTACTAGTCCAACACATGTGACAATACTTTTTTCATTTGATTTGAAACAAAAACCTTTTGCTTTGTCTCAATCTCTGACACTCTCACACAGCTGTTTCTAAATGGTACGCAGTTGTATATTCCCCTTGGGTTAAAGGGATGATTCGAACCATAATGGTTAATTACAGCTGTTTCTAAATGGTACGCAGTTGTATATTCCCCTTGGGTTAAAGGGATGATTCTAACCATAATGGTTAATTACAGCTGTTTCTAAATGGTACGCAGTTGTATATTCCCCACGGGTTAAAGGGATGATTCTAACCATAATGGTTAATTACAGCTTTAGGAGAAGTGGATAATTACAGCTGTTTCTAAATGGTACGCAGTTGTATATTCCCCACGGGTTAAAGGGATGATTCTAACCATAATGTTTAATTACAGCTGTTTCTAAATGGTACGCAGTTATATATTCCCCTTGGGTTAAAGGGATGATTCTAACCATAATGTTTAATTACAGCTGTTTCTAAATGGTACGCAGTTGTATATTCCCCTTGGGTTAAAGGGATGATTCTAACCATAATGGTTAATTACAGCTGTTTCTAAATGCAAACAGCCAAGGTCGTACACAAGCACTGAGGCTGAAAACAATGGTTATCTCCTACCGGTGTGTGTATTATGCTCTCAGGATCATTTGATAAATCATACTTTTTCTATGCGTAGGACCATTGTAAATTACATTCGTAAGTAGTAGTATTGTCAAACTGTTTTTACGCAATATTGATAAATGAGGCCCCTGTTGTTTACGAAGCATGTGAAGCCTGAAACACTCTTTGAAATTGGAAATGATTCCTTCATCATAAGTCAAATAAGCAAGTCTTGTCCGATTCGACAACGGCTCATAGGAGCAGGAGCCTATATCCTGTATCTGTAGCGTGAAGGCATCTTGGTGGACAAATACACCACCATCGTAATGTTTCCATTTGAAGTATTCTAAAGGTATCCAAGAGAAGTGGACAGTAGTGGAAATGTGTGCTTTGGGAGAAGTGGATAGAGGTGGAATGTGTGCTTTAGGAGAAGTGGACAGAAGTGGAAACGTGTGCCTTAGGAGAAGTGGAAATGTGTGCTTTAGGAGAAGTGGAAATGTGTGCTTTGGGAGAAGTGGATAGAGGTGGAATGTGTGCTTTAGGAGAAGTGGACAGAAGTGGAAACGTGTGCCTTAGGAGAAGTGGAAATGTGTGCTTTGGGAGAAGTGGACAGAAGTGGAAACGTGTGCCTTAGGAGAAGTGGAAATGTGTGCTTTGGGAAAAGTGGATAGAGGTGGAATTGGTGCTTTAGGAGAAGTGGAAATGTGTGCTTTAGGAGAAGTGGACAGAAGTGGAAACGTGTGCCTTAGGAGAAGTGGAAATGTGTGCTTTAGGAGAAGTGGACAGAAGTGGAATGTGTGCCTTAGGAGAAGTGGAAATGTGTGTTTTAGGAGAAGTGGACAGAAGTGGAAATGTGTGCCGTAGGAGAAGTGGACAGAAGTGGAAATGTGTGCCTTAGGAGAAGTGGACAGAAGTGGAAATGTGTGTCTTAGGATAAGTGGACAGAAGTGGAAATGTGTGTCTTAGGAGAAGTGGAAATGTGTGTGTTAGGAGAAGTGGACAGAAGTGGAAATGTGTGTGTTAGGAGGAATGGACAGAAGTGGTAATGTGTGCCTTAGGAGAAGTGGAAATGTGTGTGTTAGGAGAAGTGGACAGAAGTGGAAATGTGTGTGTTAGGAGAAGTGGACAGAAGTGGAAATGTGTGTGTTAGGAGAAGTGGAAATGTGTGTGTTAGGAGAAATGGACAGAAGTGGAAATGTGTGTTTTAGGAGAAGTGGACAGGTGGAAATGTGTGTCTTAGGAGAAGTGGAAATGTGTGTGTTAGGAGGAATGGACAGAAGTGGAAATGTGTGTGTTAGGAGGAATGGACAGAAGTGGTAATGTGTGTCTTAGGAGAAGTGGAAATGTGTGTGTTAGGAGAAGTGGAAATGTGTGTGTTAGGAGGAATGGACAGAAGTGGAAATGTGTGTGTTAGGAGGAATGGACAGAAGTGGAAATGTGTGTCTTAGGAGAAGTGGAAATGTGTGTGTTAGGAGAAGTGGACAGAAGTGGAAATGTGTGTGTTAGGAGAAGTGGACAGAAGTGGAAATGTGTGTGTTAGGAGGAATGGACAGAAGTGGAAATGTGTGTCTTAGGAGAAGTGGAAATGTGTGTGTTAGGAGAAGTGGACAGAAGTGGAAATGTGTGTGTTAGGAGAAGTGGACAGAAGTGGAAATGTGTGTGTTAGGAGGAATGGACAGAAGTGGTAATGTCTGCCTTAGGAGAAGTGGACAGAGGTGGAAATGTGTGTCTTAGGAGAAGTGGAAATGTGTGTGTTAGGAGAAGTGGAAATGTGTGTGTTAGGAGAAGTGGACAGAAGTGGAAATGTGTGTGTTAGGAGGAATGGACAGAAGTGGTAATGTCTGCCTTAGGAGAAGTGGACAGAGGTGGAAATGTGTGTCTTAGGAGAAGTGGAAATGTGTGTATTAGGAGAAGTGGAAATGTGTGTGTTAGGAGAAGTAGACATAAGTGGAAATGTGTGTCTTAGGAGGAATGGACAGAAGTGGAATGTGTGCCTTAGGAGAAGTGGACAGAAGTGGAAATGTGTGCCTTAGGAGAAATGGACAGAAGTGGAATGTGTGCCTTAGGAGAAATGGACAGAAGTGGAATGTGTGCCTTAGGAAAAATGGACAGAAGTGGAATGTGTGCCTTAGGAGAAATGGACAGAAGTGGAATGTGTGCCTTAGGAAAAATGGACAGAAGTGCAATGTGTGCTTTAGGAGAAGAGGACAGAAGTGGAAATGTGTGCTTTAGGAGAAGTGGACAGAAGTGGAAATGTGTGCTTTAGGAGAAGTGGACAGAGGTGGAAATGTGTGCCTTTCCACCAGCAACTCCATTCAAACTCTTTGGGTGTGTCTGAAATGGCATCCTATTCCTTATAAAGTGCATTGCTTTTGACCAGGGGCCCAAAATGGTGCCATTTTGTGTCTCATCCCTGGACTCCATTTAAAGCTCTGGTGCTTCTCGCCAAGTACTTTGACAAGGCACTGAACACAAAGTAATTAACATTTGATTCTTTCCCGAAGCCAGCGAAGGGAACCTGTGTTCTCTCTCTCCTTTGGCAACCTTGGGGTTGTTGGACGCCACAAAACTCATGAGAATAATTAAAGTCGTGAACAATATTAAGGAAAGATGGTTTAGCTGACGCAGGGAGGATGAAGCGAGAAATTTATGCCCCTTCTGTGTTGAGTCCAAAAGCCGAAGATTTTGTGTGGTTTTGGAAAGCGAGATGATGACCTGTGCATTTTAAACACTGCCTCCACCATCACAGCTGGATTCAGTTAGTATTTAAAAAATATTTCTGAAAAACATGTTTTGCATAAAATAAAATGTCAATGTCTGAACTCATTTAAACGAGCACCTCTAATACCACTAACATCTCTAATACCACTAACATCTCTAATACCTCTAATACATCTAACAATTCTAATACCTCTAAAATCTCTAATACCTCTAATACATCTAACATCTCTAATACCACTAACATCTCTAATACCACTAACATCTCTAATACCTCTCACTTCCGGCGCCGACTGAGATGGCCGCCTCGCTTCGCGTTCCTAGGAAACTATGCAGTGTTTTGTTTTTTTACGTGTTATTTCTTACATTAGTACCCCAGGTCATCTTAGGTTTCATTACATACAGTCGAGAAGAACTACTGAATATAAGATCAGCGTCAACTCACCATCAGTACGACCAAGAATATGTTTTCGGCGACGCGGATCCTGTGTTCTGCCTTACAAACAGGACAATGGAATGGATCGCATGCAGCGACCCAAGGAAACGACTCCGAAAAAGAGGGAAACGCGGCGGTGTTCTGGTCAGACTCGAAAAAGGGCACATCGCGCACCACTTCCCAGTATTCTTCTTGCCAATGTCCAGTCTCTCGACAACAAGGTTGATGAAATCCGAGCAAGGGTGGCATTCCAGAGGGATATCAGAGACTGCAACGTTCTCTGCTTTACGGAGACATGGCTTACTGGGAAAACGCTATCCAGGGCGGTACAGCCAACGGGTTTCTCCACGCATCGCGCCGACAGAAACAAACATCTCTCTGGTAAGAAGAGTGGAGGGGGCGTATGCCTCATGACTAACGGGACATGGTGTGATGAAGGAAACATACAGGAACTCAAATCCTTCTGTTCACCTGATTTAGAATTCCTCACAATCAAATGTAGACCGCATTATCTTCCAAGAGAATTCTCTTCGATTATAATCACAGCCGTATATATCCCCCCAAGCAGACACATCGATGGCTCTGAACGAACTTTATTTAACTCTTTGCAAACTGGAAAACATTTATCCGGAGGCTGCATTCATTGTAGCTGGGGATTTTAACAAAGCCAATCTGAAAACAAGACTCCCTAAATTTTATCAGCATATCGATTGCGCAACCAGGGGTGGTAAAACCTTGGATCACTGTTACTCTAACTTCCGCGACGCATATAAGGCCCTGCCCCGCCCCCTTTCGGAAAAGCTGACCACGACTCCATTTTGCTGATCCCTGCCTACAGGCAGAAATTAAAACAAGAGGCTCCCACGCTGAGGTCTGTCCAACGCTGGTCAGACCAAGCTGACTCTACACTCCAAGACTGCTTCCATCACGTGGACTGGGACATGTTTCGTATTAGGTCAGATGGGAATATTGACGAATACGCTGATTCGGTGTGCGAGTTCATTAGAACGTGCGTCGAAGATGTCGTTCCCATAGCAACGATAAAAACATTCCCTAACCAGAAACCGTGGATTGATGGCAGCATTCGCGTGAAACTGAAAGCGCGAACCACTGCTTTTAATCAGGGCAAGGTGTCTGGCAACATGACTGAATACAAACAGTGCAGCTATTCCCTCCGTAAGGCTATCAAACAAGCTAAGCGTCAGTACAGAGACAAAGTGGAATCTCAATTCAATGGCTCAGACACAAGAGGCATGTGGCAGGGTCTACAGTCAATCACGGACTACAAGATGAAATCCAGCCCAGTCACGGACCAGGATGTCTTGCTCCCAGGCAGACTAAATAACTTTTTGCCCGCTTTGAGGACAATACAGTGCCACTGACACGGCCTGCAACGGAAACATGCAGTCTCTCCTTCACTGCAGCCGAGGTGATTAAGACATTTAAACGTGTTAACCCTCGCAAGGCTGCAGGCCCAGACGGCATCCCCAGCCGCGCCCTCCGAGCATGCGCAGACCAGCTGGCCGGTGTGTTTACGGACATATTCAATCAATCCCTATACCAGTCTGCTGTTCCCACATGCTTCAAGAGGGCCACCATTGTTCCTGTTCCCAAGAAAGCTAAGGTAACTGAGCTAAACGACTACCGCCCGTAGCACTCACTTCCGTCATCATGAAGTGCTTTGAGAGACTAGTCAAGGACCATATCACCTCCACCCTACCTGACACCCTAGACCCACTCCAATTTGCTTACCGCCCAAATAGGTCCACAGACGATGCAATCTCAACCACACTGCACACTGCCCTAACCCACCTGGACAAGAGGAATACCTATGTGAGAATGCTGTTCATCGACTACAGCTCGGCATTCAACACCATAGTACCCTCCAAGAAGTCATCAAGCTCGAGACCCTGGGTCTCGACCCCGCCCTGTGCAACTGGGTACTGGACTTCCTGACGGGCCGCCCCCAGGTGGTGAGGGTAGGCAACAACATCTCCTCCCCGCTGATCCTCAACACGGGGGCCCCACAAGGGTGCGTTCTGAGCCCTCTCCTGTACTCCCTGTTCACCCACGACTGCGTGGCCACGCACGCCTCCAACTCAATCATCAAGTTTGCGGACGACACAACAGTGGTAGGCTTGATTACCAACAACGACGAGACGGCCTACAGGGAGGAGGTGAGGGCCCTTGGAGTGTGGTGTCAGGAAAATAACCTCACACTCAACGTCAACAAAACTAAGGAGATGATTGTGGACTTCAGGAAACAGCAGAGGGAACACCCCCTATCCACATCGATGGAACAGTAGTGGAGAGGGTAGCTAGTTTTAAGTTCCTCGGCATACACATCACAGACAAACTGAATTGGTCCACTCACACTGACAGCGTCGTGAAGAAGGCGCAGCAGCGCCTATTCAACCTCAGGAGGCTGAAGAAATTCGGCTTGTCACCAAAAGCACTCACAAACTTCTACAGATGCACAATCGAGAGCATCCTGGCGGGCTGTATCACCGCCTGGTACGGCAACTGCTCCGCCCTCAACCGTAAGGCTCTCCAGAGGGTAGTGAGGACTGCACAACGCATCACCGGGGCAAACTACCTGCCCTCCAGGACACCTACACCACCCGTTGTTACAGGAAGGCCATAAAGATCATCAAGGACATCAACCACCCGAACCACTGCCTGTTCACCCCGCTATCATCCAGAAGGCGAGGTCAGTACAGGTGCATCAAAGCTGGGACCGAGAGACTGAAAAACAGCTTCTATCTCAAGGCCATCAGACTGTTAAATAGCCACCACTAACATTGAGTGGCTGCTGCCAACACACTGTCATTGACACTGACCCAACTCCAGCCATTTTAATAATGGGAATTGATGGGAAATGATGTAAATATATCACTAGCCACTTTAAACAATGCTACCTTATATAATGTTACTTACCCTACATTATTCATCTCATATACATATGTATATACTGTACTCTACAACATCGACTGCATCCTTATGTAACACATGTATCACTAGCCACTTTAACTATGCCACTTTGTTTACTTTGTCTACACACTCATCTCATATGTATATACTGTACTCGATACCATCTACTGTATGCTGCTCTGTACCATCACTCATTCATATATCCTTATGTACATGTTCCTTATCCCCTTACACTGTGTATAAGACAGTAGTTTTGGAATTGTTAGTTAGATTACTTTTACATTTAACATTTAAGTCATTTAGCAGACGCTCTTATCCAGAGCGACTTACATGTTGGTTATCACTGCATTGTCGGAACTAGAAGCACAAGCATTTCGCTACACTCGCATTAACATCTGCTAACCATGTGTATGTGACAAATAAAATTTGATTTGATTTGATTTAATACCTCTAACATCTCTAATACCTCTAACATCTCTAATACCTCCAACCTTGAATATGTGGACATCTATAAGTACCTAGGTGTCTGGCTAGACTGTAAACTCTCCTTCCAGACTCATATCAAACATCTCCAATCGAAAATCAAATCAAGAGTCGGCTTTCTATTCCGCAACAAAGCCTCCTTCACTCACGCTGCCAAACCCTAGTAAAACTGACTATCCTACCGATCCTCGACTTCATCATCTACAAAATTGCTTCCAACACTCTACTCAGCAAACTGGATGCAGTTTATCACAGTGCCATCCGTTTTGTCACCAAAGCCCCACCACTGAGACCTGTATGCTCTCATTGGCTGGCCCTCGCCCCATTCTCGCCGCCAAACCCTTCCTGGTTAAATAAAGGTTAAATAAAAAAATCCCACTGGCTACAGGTCATCTACAAGCCTCTGCTAGGTAAAGCTTATCTCAGTGCACATGTCACAATAGCAGCACCCACTCGTAGCACGCGCTCCAGCAGGTATAGCTCATTGGTCATCCCCAAATCCAATTCTTCTTTTGGCCGCCTTTCCTTCCAGTTCTCTGCTGCCAATGACTGGAACGAACTGCAAATATCACTGAAGCTGGAGACTCATATCTCCCTCACTAGCTTTAAGCACCAGCTGTCAGAGCAGCTCACAGATCACTGCACCTGTACATAGCCCATCTGTAAATAGCCCATCCAACTACCTCATCCCCATACTGTCACAACCCATATTACCAGCCTGTTCAACCTCTCTTTCATATCGTCTGACATCCACAAGGATTGGAAAGCTACCGCAGTTATCCCCCTCTTCAAAAGGGGAGACACCCTGGACCCAAACTGTTACAGACCTATATCCATCCTGCCCTGCCTATCTAAGGTATTCGAAAGCCAAGTCAACAAACAGGTCACTGACCATCTCGAATCAAAGTACTAAACGATATCATAACCGCCATCGATAAAAGACAGTACTGTGCAGCCGTCTTCATCGACCTGGCCAAGGCTTTAGACTCTGTCAATCACCATATTCTTATCGGCAGACTCAGTCGCCTCAGTCTTTCTAATGACTGCCTTGCCTGGTTCACCAACTACTTTGCAGACACAGTTCAGTGTGTCAAATCAGAGGGCATGCTGTCCGGTCCTCTGGCAGTCTCTATGGGGGTGCCACAGGGTTCAATTCTCGGGCCGACTCTTTTCTCTGTATATATCAATGATGTTGCTCTTGCTGCGGGCGATTCCCTGATCCACCTCTACGCAGACGACACCATTCTGTATACTTCCGGCCTGTCCTTGGACACTGTGCTGTACATAGTTTATCGGTATATAGTCCACCCAATTTTACCTACCTCATCCCCATACTGTTTATATTTATTTACTTTTCTGCTCTTTTGTACACACAATCTGCAAAATTGTAATTATTCTTCTACCTCCTCATGCCTTTTGCACACATTGTATATAGACTCTCTTTTTTTCTACTGTGTTATTGACTTGTTAATTGTTTACTCCATGTGTAACTCTGTGTTGTCTGTTCACACTGCTATGCTTTATCTTGGCCAGGTCACAGTTGTAAATGAGAACTTGTTCTCAACATGCCTACCTGATTAAATAAAGGTGAGAAAAAATACTGTATATATTTATTTATCTTGTTCCTTTGCACCCCAGTATCTCTACATACACATTCATCTTCTGCACATCTACCATTCCAGTGTTTAATTGCTATATTGTAATTACTTCACCAACATGTCCTATTTATTGCCTTTACCTCCCTTATCTCACCTCATAAGCCCACACTGTATATAGCCTTTTTTCTACTGTATTATTGACTGTATGTTTGTTTATTCCATGTGTAACTCTGTGTTGTTGTTTGTGTCGAACTGCTTTGCTTTATCTTGGCCAGGTTGTAACTGAGAACTTGTTCTCAACTAGCCTACCTGGTTAAATAAAGGTGTTCTCAACTAGCCTACCTGGTTAAATAAAGGTGTTCTCAACTGGCCTACCTGGTTAAATAAAGGTGTTCTCAACTACCCTACCTGGTTAAATAAAGGTGTTCTCAACTACCCTACCTGGTTAAATAAAGGTGTTCTCAACTACCCTACCTGGTTAAATAAAGGTGTTCTCAACTACCCTACCTGGTTAAATAAAGGTGTTCTCAACTAGCCTACCTGGTTAAATAAAGATGTTCTCAACTAGCCTACCTGGTTAAATAAAGGTGTTCTCAACTACCCTACCTGGTTAAATAAAGGTGTTCTCAACTACCCTACCTGGTTAAATAAAGGTGTTCTCAGCTAGCCTACCTGGTTAAATAAAGGTGTTCTCAACTACCCTACCTGGTTAAATAAAGGTGTTCTCAACTACCCTACCTGGTTAAATAAAGGTGAAAAAAATAAATAAAAATAACATTTCTCAATGCAATCAAACCTGCATTGCAGTATTTACACAGTAGCTATTTTTCCAATTGTCAAATTAACCAGACAGACTGGTCTTGGGTACTGTATAAAAAAACCTAAAACTACTACCAGGATGACCCCCCTCACTGGTAAGTGTGTGGACCCGGGATGAATATTGTACATACAGAAACTATCCTAGCTTTAGACATCCATGTCATAACAAGAAAAGCTTAGATGTTTGTTTGTCAACGTTGAGAGCATTCAGGTTCTGTTTTTAGGGAGAATCCATTCACGATAGCTCCCCAATACCCTGCATGGCCGGAGGTACTCTGTTCTGTTTTTAGGGAGAATCCATTCACGATAGCTCCCCAATACCCTGCATGGCCGGAGGTACTCTGTTCTGTTTTTAGGGAGAATCCATTCACGATAGCTCCCCAATACCCTGCATGGCCGGAGGTACTCTGTTCTGTTTTTAGGGAGAATCCATTCACAATAGCTCCCCAATACCCTGCATGGCCGGAGGTACTCTGTTCTGTTTTTAGGGAGAATCCATTCACAATAGCTCCCCAATACCCTGCATGGCCGGAGGTACTCTGTTCTGTTTTTAGGGAGAATCCATTCACGATAGCTCCCCAATACCCTGCATGGCCGGAGGTACTCTGTTCTGTTTTTAGGGAGAATCCATTCACAATAGCTCCCCAATACCCTGCATGGCCGGAGGTACTCTGTTCTGTTTTTAGGGAGAATCCATTCACGATAGCTCCCCAATACCCTGCATGGCCGGAGGTACTCTGTTCTGTTTTTAGGGAGAATCCATTCACGATAGCTCCCCAATACCCTGCATGGCCGGAGGTACTCTGTTCTGTTTTTAGGGAGAATCCATTCACGATAGCTCCCCAATACCCTGCATGGCCAGAGGTACTCTGTTCTGTTTTTAGGGAGAATCCATTCACGATAGCTCCTCAATACCCTGCATGGCCGGAGGTACTCTGTTCTGTCAATATAAAAGCTCATATGAAGCTAAATGCCACAGAAATGTCAGGCTATTTCTACAAACAGATACTGTGGGATCGGGACAGCTGTCATGGCAACTCTAATGTAATATTTACAAGGCCAATGTCAAGGCTGGACAAAAAAGCTCTCGAGTCCCAAATGGCACCCTATTCCCTGTATAGTGAACTTCATTTTTTGACCAGAGCCCATGGGGTATTAGTGCACTATATAGGGAATAGGGTGCCATTCGAGGCGCATCATATGTCTCCACTGAGTGGCAAGTGTCCAGAAGGATGATGATGTTGAGCGCATAGAAACCATGGCAACGTCCACGTAAAAGAAAAGGTCTATTAGCGTCCCGCTGGATGATGTTAATGGTAGAAACTTTCCACAGTTCAATAGCACAACAAATGATGAACGCGTGCATATAGTCACACATGAAAGTTGCTTTGAAACATGGCGTCACCAAACGTAACCACGGAAACCCTAAATAGAACAACAAGACACAGATAGAACAATGAGTCAGATATTTCACCAAGTGTAGAGATGTGAAGCATCCGTTTGACCTTTCCACTCACTACCAAATATGGTGATGACAGGAAGCCCAGTGGGCGGCAGTGGGAGATTAAAAAAATGGAGCTAGATGGATTTTGGCAGACATTCTTCTAGTTTTATTATCAATGAAACATTTGATCTCTATACACTATTCTGTTTCCAAAAAAACTATAATCTGTAACAAATTGAGTGGACGGCGTTTTGTACACTTTAACCTTTATCAACGTTTTTACAAAATGGCGTTGTTTAGAAGGAGTGCATGGGATAATTGAGTTATTTCACACTTTATGTTAATAAGTGCTAGAACAGACCAATAGGATCTCACTAGCTTGCGATTGGCTCTGAACACCTGCTTGCTTGTTCTGCACACTATAATCAATTTGCTCCAATTGGAAACGACAGGCTCTGGTCTATCTTGGGTAGAGATACTTTTGAGGAGATGAGAAACTCCATCGGAATCGTGTTAACGCCAATTGTATATGTTGCCCATGTGTCGTTAAAAGGGCTGCACAATGCATTCTGGGCTATACTGGAAGAAGGATAGCTCTCCTTCAAGTAGTGAATGGGAGTCAATTGGGCGTTAACTCAAACCCCCAAAATTAGCATGAATTTCGTCAACACGAAGTACAACATTACAAATCTTTATTATCGTATAGCTTTGGAATTACAGTACGCACATTCGAGGAAAATAGGCAGATTTCTCAAATCATACCTTGACTTTGAGAAGGGATTGAGGAACGATTAGTTTAGTGTAACGAATGTGAAACGGCTAGCTTAATTAGCGGTGCGCGCTAAATAGCGTTTCAATCGGTTACGTCACTTGCTCTGAGACCTTGAAGTAGTAGTTCCCCTTGCTCTGCAAGGGCCGCGGCTTTTGTGGAGCGATGGTTAACGATGCTTCATGGGTGACTGTTGTCGATGTGTGCAGAGGGTCCCTGGTTCGTGCCCGGGTATGGGCGAGGGGACGGTTTAAAATTATACTGTTACATTAGCGACAGTGTAAAGTAGCATGACTATTTGAACACGATTGGTCAACAGTCTGCTGGGTTGCACGTTATACACTGCATGACCAAAGGTATGTGGACATCTGCTCGTTGAACATCTCATTCCAAAATCATGGGCATTAATATGGAGTTGGTCCGCCCCTTTGCTGCTATAACAGCCTCCACTCTTCTGGGAAGGCTTTCCACTAGATGTTGGAACATTGCTGCTATAACAGCCTCCACTCTTCTGGGAAGGCTTTCCACTAGATGTTGGAACATTTCTGCTATAACAGCCTCCACTCTTCTGGGAAGGCTTTCCACTAGATGTTGGAACATTGCTGCTATAACAGCCTCCACTCTTCTGGGAAGGCTTTCCACTAGATGTTGGAACATTGCTGCTATAACATCCTCCACTCTTCTGGGAAGGCTTTCCACTAGATGTTGGAACATTGCTGCTATAACATCCTCCACTCTTCTGGGAAGGCTTTCCACTAGATTTTGGAACATTGCTGCTATAACATCCTCCACTCTTCTGGGAAGGCTTTCCACTAGATGTTGGAACATTGCTGCTATAACATCCTCCACTCTTCTGGGAAGGCTTTCCACTAGATTTTGGAACATTGCTGCGGGGACTTGCTTCCATTCAGCCACAAGAGCATTAGTGAGGTCGGTGCACTGATGTTGGGCGATTAGGCCTGGCTTGCAGTCGGCGAACCAATTCATCTCAAAGGTGTTCAATGGAGTTGAGGTCAGGGCTCTGTGCAGGCCAGTCAAGTTCTTCCACACCGAACTCGACAAACCATTTCTGTATGGACTTCGCTTTGTGCAAACTGTTGTCACAAAGTTGAATGCACAGAATAATCTAGAATGTCATTGTATGCTGTAGGTTTAAGATTTATCTTCATTGGAACTAAGGGGCCTGAAACATAAAAACAGCCCCAGACAATTATTCCTCCTCCACCAAACTTTACAGTTGACACTATTCATTGGGGCAGATAGTGTTCTCCTGGCATCCTCCAAACCCAGATTTGTCTGTTGGACTGCCAGATGGTGAAGCGTGATTCATCACTCCAGAGAACAATGGTGGTGACGCTTGGCATTGCACATGGTGATCTTAGACTTGTGTGCGGCTGCTCTGCCATGGAAACAAACAGGTATTGTGCTGACGTTACTTCAAGAGGCAGTTTGGAACTCGGTAGTGAGTGTTGCAACCGAGGACAGATGATTTTTACGTGCAACACGCTTCGGCACTCGGCGGTCCCGTTCTGTGAACTTGTGTGGCTTACCACTTCGCAGCTGAGCCATTGTTGCTCCTAGACGTTTCCACTTCACAATAACAGCCCTTATTAATTTGAAGGGGTATCCACATACTTTTGTATATATAGTGTACATTTCTCCATGAATTTCCCAATGGGATTCCCATCTCCTCCTTTCTCTAATATCTCTGTCTTGGGTTAGTTATAAAAAAAAATATTTGGTAAAGAGGTCAATCGAACTCGACCAAAACAATGGAATCGCCATGGAAAAGCATGGGGGAAAGGGCCTGTGGGAATGATCCCGAGTCTCCTCATTACCCCCCAGCAAAGTGTGCCTACATTTAGGCTACTGTTTATATGTGTATTTAACTCTATGTTAAAGGTACAAATGTTTGTATGGATTTCAACCTCAACACATGATCATGTCATCGTCACCAATCAACTGCATTACAGTTTTAAAAGAAAATCGACTTTGACTTCTACCACCACCACTGATTTCTGTATGCTAGCTTTCCCAACCAGTTTATATGAACGAGAGTTAGAATTTAGCGGTCACTTCTAAACCTGAAAAGGGACAACTTCTACATGTTATGCAGTCGGAAACAGACAAATATACTATGCATAAATCATGATGAATATCCACTTTGTTGGTAAATAAATGTGTTCAGCTGATGAAGCTGGTAAATCCGAGCTGGTAAATTGTGAGCTGGTAAAAGCTGGTAAATGTGTTCCGAGCTGGTAAAAGCTGGTAAATGTGTTCCGAGCTGGTAAATGTGTTCCGAGCTGGTAAATGTGTTCCGAGCTGGTAAATGTGTTCCGAGCTGGTAAATGTGTTCCGAGCTGGTAAATGTGTTCCGAGCTGGTAAATGTGTTCCGAGCTGGTAAATGTGTTCCGAGCTGGTAAATGTGTTCCGAGCTGGTAAATGTGTTCCGAGCTGGTAAACGGAACATCTACGCTCCAATGGACTCCTTTAACTCTTCTATACAGACTATGGGGCGGCGGGCAGACTCAGGGGTGGGGGCAGACTCAGAGGTGGGGGCAGACTGGGGGCAGACTCAGGGGCGGGGGCAGATTCAGGGGTGGGGGCAGACTCAGGGGCGGGGGGCAGACTCAGGGGCGGGGGCAGACTCAGGGGCGGCGGGCAGACTCAGGGGCGGCGGGCAGACTCAGGGTCGGGGGCAGACTGAGGGGCGGGGGGCAAACTCAGGGGCGGGGGGGCAGACTCAGGGGCGGGGGGCAGACTCAGGGGCGGGGGCAGACTCAGGGGCGGGGGCAGACTCAGGCTTCCTACATAGGCATTAAATACGGACCTCAAATCAGTCCTTTGATTTCAGTCCTGTATAGGATGAATGAGTACAGCCAATTATTAATATGAGTTATCACTGTGTCGGCTTTCATCACATAATTTGCTGAGACTGGGAAACGATGTAGCCTCAAGGCTGTGGAAATAAACAAGTAGCTTTTATTCATCTTTTAGACTTCACATCCTGCCTCCCAAGTTAGCCTACGACGGAGGAACTGCCCGTTTCCTATTAAACATGCATCAGAGGGTAAGGCTACTCACTTTTAATGTAATGCCTGGTGTATGTGTGTGTGTGTGTGTGTGTGTGTGTGTGTGTGTGTGTGTGTGTGTGTGTGTGTGTGTGTGTGTGTGTGTGTGTGTGTGTGTGTGTGTGTGTGTGTGTGTGTGTGTGTGTGTGTGTGTGTGTGTGTGTGTGTGTGTGTGTGTGTGTGTGTGTGTGTGCAACACTGTACACGTGAGCTGAGAGAGACACCCACCCACCCATGCAGCCACTATAACTACCACTCCCACAGACATGTCAAAAACGCAATTTGTGTCTGACCAGAGCCACACATGGCTGTGGATCTGTCAGAATCTACAGATAATAGGTATGATTCTTGAATGGAATCATTGCCAAAAATTTCAACAATGCTGTGACGGGTGGAGGTGTGTGTATAGTTTGTACTTTGCACTATACACCCCGAATTTCACACGAACTATGTAATTCTATGCATAGATGGAGGATTTTGCGTAAATAAATACAAACTATGGCGCGAGGGAGAGAGGCTATCACCTATCGCTGTCCTACAAGTGATTCGTTAAATCATTATTGAGTTGAACACGGTTTCATTTAACCTCTCTCAAGAAAAAAAAAGAGCTTTCTGTGAGCGAGAGCACATTAAAGGGCAAGAACCGATAAAATCACTCACTGGTCATCTTCCGATATAGAACGTCAATTACAATAATCTACAATTAAACACATGCTCCAATTGTACATTGTTGTGCCAAGTGCTATAAAATAAAGCCTGTGTTCTTTAGAATTCCGTTGAAGCATAGAGAGAGAGAGAGAGAGAGAGAGAGAGAGAGAGAGAGAGAGAGAGAGAGAGAGAGAGAGAGAGAGAGAGAGAGAGAGAGAGAGCGAGAGAGAGCGAGAGAGAGAGAGAGAGAGAGAGAGAGAGAGAGCGAGAGAGAGAGAGAGACAGAGAGAGAGAGACAGAGAGAGACAGAGAGAGAGAGAGAGAGAGACAGAGAGACAGAGAGAGAGAGAGAGAGAGAGAGAGAGAGAGAGAGAGAGAGGGCACTGCAGAATGACAGATCACAATGAATAAATCATCAGAAAGCGGAGCTGACCACCAGAGAGAGAGGTGCGCTGCCAGATGCCAAGGCGCTTGTCTGTCTATAGTTCCAGAGCGATGTCCGTGATGCTGGACCTTCTCAACGTGTCAATTCACAGGTTACCTGTAGCCTATGCACTGACCACAAGACACGACGAACTCACACCATAGGGGATTGAGAATCACACTTGAAAGAGGCATGGTGTTTCTATTTAGAAGAAACCTCCTTTAAAAACCTTGGAGTAGATCGAACGCCGTCAGATTCAATGTGGGTACCGCGGTTTGAGAAAAGAGAGAAGTCTTCAATATCGGTGTGATGGTTAACGAATACATATGGGATTATTGTGGACATGAATGTACCGGGACGTGTTGACAAAATGTTCGTCAATATGATCTCTTTTGTCACATACCTGAAGTTAATTGATCTACTCTGAATACTTCCGACTCAAAGGTTTCAACGGTCGCTTGGATAATAAGTGATTAATTCGGGATTGTTTTTCTTCTTCCAATATGCTTATGAATTGAACGCATTAAGTAGCCTGCAAGTGGGTACTTGAAGATCTGACATCTAGACATTTTGATATATAGATTTGAGGAGAATAAAACACGAAGCCATGTCTTGTCTGCTGGTGTTAGTGAACTGTGTGATCCTGTTGCTCTTCGCCAGCGACATGTTGTTGGTCAGTGGAAGTAAGTGAATATATAATATGTTTGGTTATTGTTTTTAATTGCACGTTTTCTAGTAATCCTCTCAATCACTGTGTCAAAATATCATATACAACTGCACACGGGGACATTGTGCAGCTATATTTCCTGCACAATGTAGTGGGTAGGTTGGTGGGTTAATGCTGTGGGTAGGTTGGTGGGTTAATACTGTGGGTAGGTTGGTGGGTAGGTTGGTGGGTTAATACTGTGGGTAGGTTGCTGGGTTAATGCTGTGGGTAGGTTGCTGGGTTAATGCTGTGGGTAGGTTGCTGGGTTAATGCTGTGGGTAGGTTGCTGGGTTAATGCTGTGGGTAGGTTGGTAGGTTAATGTTGTGGGTAGGTTGCTGGGTTAATGCTGTGGGTAGGTTGCTGGGTTATTACTGTGGGTGGGCTAATACTGTGGGTAGGTTGGTGGATAATGCTGTGGGTAAGTTGCTGGGTTATTACTGTGGGTAGGTTGGTGGGTTAATGCTGAGGGTAGGTTGGTGGGTTAATACTGAGGGTAGGTTGGTGGATAATGCTGTGGGTAGGTTGGTGGGTAGGTTGGTGGGTTAATACTGAGGGTAGGTTGGTGGATAATGCTGTGGGTAGGTTGGTGGGTAGGTTGCTGGGTTAATGCTGTGGGTAGGTTGCTGGGTAGGTTGGTGGGTAGGTTGGTGGGTTAATGCTGTGGGTAGGTTGGTGGGTTAATACTGTGGGTAGGTTGGTGGGTTAATACTGTGGGTAGGTTGGTGGGTAGGTTGGTTGGTGGGTTAATACTGTGGGTAGGTTGCTGGGTTAATGCTGTGGGTAGGTTGGTGGGTTAATACTGTGGGTATGTTGGTGGGTAGGTTGGTGGGTTAATACTGTGGGTAGGTTGGTGGGTTAATGCTGTGGGTAGGTTGCTGGATTAATGCTGTGGGTAGGTTGGTGGGTTAATGCTGTGGGTAGGTTGCTGGGTTAATGCTGTGGGTAGGTTGCTGGGTTAATGCTGTGGGTAGGTTGCTGGATTAATAATGTGGGTAGGTTGGTGGGTTAATGCTGTGGGTAGGTTGATGAGTTATTACTGTGGGTAGGTTGGTGGGTTAATACTGTGGGTAGGTTGCTGGGTTAATACTGTGGGTAGGTTGGTGGGTTAATAATGTGGGTAGGTTGGTGGGTAGGTTGGTGGGTTAATACTGTGGGTAGGTTGCTGGGTTAATGCTGTGGGTAGGTTGCTGGGTTAATGCTGTGGGTAGGTTGCTGGGTTAATGCTGTGGGTAGGTTGCTGGGTTAATGCTGTGGGTAGGTTGTGGGTTAAGGTTGGTGGGTTAATGCTGTGGGTAGGTTGCTGGGTTATTACTGTGGGTGGGCTAATACTGTGGGTAGGTTGGTGGATAATGCTGTGGGTAAGTTGTGGGTTATTACTGTGGGTAGGTTGGTGGGTTAATGCTGAGGGTAGGTTGGTGGGTTAATACTGAGGGTAGGTTGGTGGATAATGCTGTGGGTAGGTTGTGGGTAGGTTGGTGGGTTAATACTGTGGGTAGGTTGGTGGATAATGCTGTGGGTAGGTTGGTGGGTAGGTTAGGTTGCTGGGTAGGTTGGTGGGTAGGTTGGTGGGTTAATGCTGTGGGTAGGTTGGTGGGTTAATACTGTGGGTAGGTTGGTGGGTTAATACTGTGGGTAGGTTGGTGGGTAGGTTGGTTGGTGGGTTAATACTGTGGGTAGGTTGGTGGGTTAATGCTGTGGGTAGGTTGCTGGGTTAATGCTGTGGGTAGGTTGGTGGGTTAATACTGTGGGTAGGTTGGTGGGTTAATACTGTGGGTAGGTTGGTGGGTTAATGCTGTGGGTAGGTTGCTGGATTAATGCTGTGGGTAGGTTGGTGGGTTAATGCTGTGGGTAGGTTGCTGGGTTAATGCTGTGGGTAGGTTGCTGGGTTAATGCTGTGGGTAGGTTGCTGGATTAATAATGTGGGTAGGTTGGTGGGTTAATGCTGTGGGTAGGTTGGTGAGTTATTACTGTGGGTAGGTTGGTGGGTTAATACTGTGGGTAGGTTGCTGGGTTAATACTGTGGGTAGGTTGGTGGGTTAATACTGTGAGTAGGTTGGTGGGTTAATACTGTGGGTAGGTTGCTGGGTTAATGCTGTGGGTAGGTTGGTGGGTTAATGCTGTGGGTTAAGGTTAATACTTGGTTGGTGGGGGTTAGGTTGCTGGGTTAATGCTGTGGGTAGGTTGGTGGGTTATTACTGTGGGTGGGTTAATACTGTGGGTAGGTTGCTGGGTTAATGCTGTGGGTAGGTTGCTGGGTTAATGCTGTGGGTAGGTTGCTGGGTTAATGCTGTGGGTAGGTTGGTGGGTTATTACTGTGGGTGGGTTAATACTGTGGGTAGGTTGCTGGGTTAATGCTGTGGGTAGGTTGGTGGGTTAATGCTGTGGGTAGGTTGCTGGGTTAATGCTGTGGGTAGGTTGCTGGGTTAATGCTGTGGGTAGGTTGGTGGGTTAATGCTGTGGGTAGGTTGGTGGGTAGGTTGGTGGGTTAATACTGTGGGTAGGTTGGTGGGTTAATACTGTGGGTAGGTTGCTGGGTTAATGCTGTGGGTAGGTTGGTGGGTTAATGCTGTGGGTAGGTTGGTGGGTTAATGCTGTGGGTAGGTTGGTGGGTAGGTTGGTGGGTTAATGCTGTGGGTAGGTTGGTGGGTTAATACTGTGGGTAGGTTGGTGGGTTAATACTGTGGGTAGGTTGGTGGGTAGGTTGGTGGGTTAATACTGTGGGTAGGTTGGTGGGTTAATACTGTGGGTAGGTTGCTGGGTTAATGCTGTGGGTAGGTTGGTGGGTTAATGCTGTGGGTAGGTTGGTGGGTAGGTTGGTGGGTTAATACTGTGGGTAGAACACATGGTTACAGAACTACTCACGTGTAATTAGCAACTTAAAATCTCTTACTATCCAGGAATTGATGTGAGGAAGCTCCCTTTACGATCTCATTTAATGACAGAGCTCCCTTTACGATCTCATTTAATGACAGAACTCCCTTTACGATCTCATTTAATGACAGAACTCCCTATACAATCTCATTTAATGACAGAGCTCCCTTTACGATCTCATTTAATGACAGAGCTTCCTTTACGATCTCATTTAATGACAGAACTCCCTATACGATCTCATTTAATGACAGAGCTTCCTTTACGATCTTATTTAATGACAGACCTCCCTTTACGATCTCATTTAATGACAGAGCTCCCTATACGATCTCATTTAATGACAGAGCTGTGGTCTACAATAATATTTTGGTCAAGTGTGTTTAAAAAAATCCTTGATACAGTACATGTGTTCCTTGCAGTAAACCAGGTCTGTATCATGTGTGCCTTCCAGTAAACCATGTATGTAGCGTGTGCTCCTTCCTGTAAGCCAGGTCTGTAGCGTGTGCTCCTTGCAGTAAGCCAGGTCTGTAGCGTGTGCTCCTTGCAGTAAGCCAGGTCTGTAGCGTGTGCTCCTTGCAGTAAACCAGGTCTGTAGCTCGTCTTCCTTGCAGTAAACCAGGCCTGTAGCGTATGTTCCTTGCAGTAAGCCAGGTCTGTAGCATGTGCTCCTTCCAGTAAGCCAGGTCTGTAGCGTATGTTCCTTGCAGTAAGCCAGGTCTGTAGCATGTGTTCCTTGCAGTAAGCCAGGTCTGTAGCATGTGTTCCTTGCAGTAAGCCAGGTCTGTAGCGTGTGTTCCTTGCAGTAAGCCAGGTCTGTAGCGTGTGTTCCTCGCAGTAAGCCAGGTCTGTAGCGTGTGTTCCTTGCAGTAAGCCAGGTCTGTAGCTCGTGTTCCTTCCAGTAAGCCAGGTCTGTAGCATGTGCTCCTTCCAGTAAGCCAGGTCTGTAGCGTATGTTCCTTGCAGTAAGCCAGGTCTGTAGCATGTGTTCCTTGCAGTAAGCCAGGTCTGTAGCATGTGTTCCTTGCAGTAAGCCAGGTCTGTAGCGTGTGTTCCTTGCAGTAAGCCATGTCTGTAGCGTGTGTTCCTTGCAGTAAGCCAGGTCTGTAGCTCGTGTTCCTTCCAGTAAGCCAGGTCTGTAGCGTGTGCTCCTTCCAGTAAGCCAGGTCTGTAGCTCGTGTTCCTTCCAGTAAGCCAGGTCTGTAGCGTGTGCTCCTTCCAGTAAGCCAGGTCTGTAGCGTGTGTTCCTTCCAGTAACCCAGGTCTGTAGCTCGTGTTCCTTCCAGTAAGCCAGGTCTGTAGCGTGTGTTCCTTCCAGTAACCCAGGTCTGTAGCTCGTGTTCCTTCCAGTAAGCCAGGTCTGTAGCTCGTGTTCTTTGCAGTAAGCCAGGTCTGTAGCTCGTGTGCTCCTTCCAGCAAGCCAGGTCTGTAGCGTGTGTTCCTTCCAGTAAGCCAGGTCTGTAGCGTGTGTGTTCCTTCCAGTAACCCAGGTCTGTAGCTCGTGTTCTTTCCAGTAAGATATTGTTCTTTTCTTTTTGTCCTAAAATGATGTCATCCTTACATTTTATGGTCAGAAAATGACATCTTCACAAAACAAGTGGAAATGAGCATTATTTCTTTGTGTTAGTTTTTGTTGTTGTTCAGTCCTTTGCCTGTAACCTTTAACCTTTATTTAGGCTTCGCCATAACGAAGGGGTTGAATACTTTATTGATGCAAGACATTTCAGCTTTTCATTTTCAATGAATTTGTCAAATAAAATATTTTTTGACTTTATGGGGGTATTTTTTTTGTAGATCAGTGAAACAAAATCAAAATTGAATCCGTTTTAAATTTAGGCTCTAACACAACAAAATGTGGGAAAAGTCAAGCTTTTCGGAGGCACAGTATATGTGTCACACAAGTATTTTCTCATGATGTGTGGGTGTTTGTCAGAGGCAGGGACTGGGAGTCTAGTCAGGCTTGAGGGAAAGACGAACGGAGCAAAGTACAGAGAGGTGTTTGATGAAAACCTGACACCTCGGTCTGAATTCACAATCTCGTTGCCGTTCTCCACTTTTGAAATGGCAGCGAGAAGTGATGCACGGTGCTCCCCTTGGCGTCATTAGTTGTGTGGATTATGTCCTTTGGGGACGTTGCACATGCGTTTGGCCAGCTTGAGAAGGGTGCAATTACGGCCCGCAATTCGGGGTTTTCCTGCATCTTTATACTTCTCTTTGTCCATTTTTATGTTTAGTACAGGCGGGGGCGCTCCAGTACAGTAGGTGGCGTTAATGCACAATAATGTTGGATAGCTAGCTAGGAAGACTCCAGTAGGTGACGTTAATGCACAATAACGTTGGCTAGCTAGCTAGCTAGGAAGACTCCAGTAGGTGGTGTTAATGCACATTAACGTTGGCTAGCTAGCTAGCTAGGAAGACTCCAGTAGGTGACGTTAATGCACAATAATGTTGGATAGCTAGCTAGGAAGACTCCAGTAGGTGACGTTAATGCACAATAACGTTGGCTAGCTAGCTAGCTAGGAAGACTCCAGTAGGTGGTGTTAATGCACATTAACGTTGGCTAGCTAGCTAGGAAGACTCCAGTAGGTGGTGTTAATGCACAATAACGTTGGCTAGCTAGCTAGCTAAGAAGACTCCAGTAGGTGGCGTTAATGCACAATAACGTTGGCTAGCTAGCTAGCCGTACATCGGTAGACGGTGTCCTTCACCCTCCACATGTCGGGCACTGTTTTCCAGCAGTGCTGTTAACGATGGTGAGGATGGGGGGGGGGGGATGATTAATCTCTGTGGGAAAAAGGGAATTCTCAGAACCATCAAAATCCGTAATATCAATGAAATAATCATTAGGACTCTCATGCGTATGACTGAGTCGTTGTGAATGAGGATGATGAAATAGCTGTGGCTGTTATGTTGCCAATTGTCATGAAAGCAGAAATGAGACCGTTGGGATTTACGGTCTGTCTGACGTTCATTTGAACAGAAAACATAATGTAAACGACTTGTGTTCAGTTTTATGGTTCCCCATTAAGTTTTACTTTCAAGATTAAATTGCACGACAGCAATGAACAGATGAGGAATTTCATGTGTGAAATAACTGTCACAGAGGGAAAATAACGAACGGCCCACCTGTCACTGTTGCAGCTAGCGATCAGGTGTCCCCAAAGAAGGTGTGTGTGCCAGACATGTCACATCCTGCCAGGCAGACTATGCCACCATAGAAAAAAGTGGAATTTGGTCTCTGAATAACGTGAGGTCTCTGCTCACAGACTGGTTGGTTGTTTAGCAACAAAACCCACACGTGTGCGACTATGGGACAGAACACACAGGGTTGGCTTAGATCGTTGACAACATGTGAACTATATTGTGCACACATTTGCACAATAAATTGTTACAGTTGTTGGCTAGCTAGCTAACCCGTCTGTCTATTGGGCTACTGTAGAAATGTAGACAGGAAGGAATACGACAAGACATGGTCCAACTGGTGTCAGAAACAAGCTAATTTCCCCGACTGCAATGTCACCAAGGTAGAGTCCCTGCGCAGAATACAAAACAGACACACACTCACACGAACAGGAGGGAGTCAGCATGGGTTATAATAGACTAAATAACCTTGGGTTGATCTTCTCAGTCCAAATGGTGAGAAACAGAGAAGATAACTTGGGTTGATCTTCTCAGTCCAAATGGTGAGAAACAGAGAAGATAACTTGGGTTGATCTTCTCAGTCCAAATGGTTGAGAAACAGAGAAGATAACTTGGGTTGATCTTCTCAGTCCAAATGGTTGAGAAACAGAGAAGATAACTTGGGTTGATCTTCTCCATCCAAATGGTGAGAAACAGAGAAGATAACTTGGGTTGTTTACGGGGGCGTTTCCACCTAGGATTTACCCTACACCAGTGTGTATGTTTTAATGTTAGCTCTAGTGTTATTGTGTGAAATTCACCCGTGTTAAGACAAAACAATAATTTATGCTTTCAGATACACCAGCATGACGCTGGTGAGGATTGTATGAGGGGGTGGCAGGTAGCCTAGTGGTAATAGCGTTGGGCCAGTAACTGGAAGGTTGCTAGATCAAATCCCTGAGCTGACAAGGTAAAAAAAATCTGCTGTTCTGCCCCCTGAGCTGTGGATGTCGATTAAGGCAGCTGCCCCCCCCCCCCCCACCCTGCAGCATCTCTCTGATTCAGAGGGGTTGGGTTAAATGAGGAAGACACGTTTCATTTTAAGGCATTCAGTTGTACTGACTAGGTATCCCCCTTTTCCCTAAAGAATTCATGGAATTATACCAGCATGACGCAAGCGAAGGTTGTTTGAATGCACAGCAAGAACTCATGAACGTGGCAATTTTACTGAAATCTCACTGATAAATTGGCCATGGCATTCATAAACATGTTTTATTTATTACAGTTTATATTTATTTATTCAACTTTTATTTAACTAGGCAAGACAGTTTAAGAATAAATTCATATTAACAATGACGGCCTTCCAAGAGGCAGAAGGTCTCCTGTGGGGACGGAGGCTGGGATTCAAAATAAAAATATAAGACACAACACACATCACAACGAGAGACACACCACAATGCTACATAAAGCGAGACCTAAGACAACACAATATGGCAGCAGTACAACACAGCATGCAAACAACAAAACATGGTAGCAGCACAACATGGTAGCAACACAACAACATGACAACAACACAACATGGTAGCAACACAACAACATGACAACAACACAACATGGTAGCAACACAAACATGGTATCAACACAACATGACATCAACACAACATGATAGCAACAACATGGTAGCAACACAACATGACATGACATCAACACAACATGGTAGCAACACAACATGACATCAACACAACATGGCGTCAACACAAACATGGTATCAACACAATATGACATCAACACAACATGATAGCAACACAACATGGTAGCAACACAACAACATGACAACAACACAACATGGTAGCAACACAACATGACAACAACACAACATGGTAGCATCACAACAACATGACAACCACACGACATGGTAGCAACACAACATGACAACAACACAACATGGTAGCAACACAACATGACATCAACACAACATGGTATCAACACAACATGGTAGCAACACAACAACATGACAACAACACAACATGGTAGCAACACAACAACATGACAACAACACAACATGGTAGCAACACAACATGACAACAACACAACATGGTAGCAACACAACATGACATCAACACAACATGGTATCAACACAACATGGTAGCATCACAACATGACATCAACACAACATGGTAGCAACACAACATGACATCAACACAACATGGCAACAACACAACATGACAACAACACAACATGACATCAACACAACATGGCACCAACACAACATGGCATCAACACAACATGGTATCAACACAACACAACATGGTATCAACACAACAACATGACATCAACATGACATCAACACAACATGGTAGCATCACAACATGACAACAACACAACATGGTAGCATCACAACAACATGACAACAACACAACATGGTAGCAACACAACAACATGACAACAACACAACATGGTAGCAACACAACATGACATCAACACAACATGACATGACATCAACACAACATGGCATCAACACAACATGGTATCAACACAACACAACATGGTATCAACACAACACAACATGGTATCAACACAACATGGCATCAACACAACATGACAACAACACAACATGGTAGCAACACAACATGACATCAACACAACATGGTATCAACACAACACAACATGGTATCAACACAACATGGCATCAACACAACATGGTATCAACACAACATGGTATCAACACAACATGGTATCAATACAACATGGTATCAACACAACAACATGACATCAACACAACATGACATCAACACAACATGACATCAACACAACATGGCATCAACACAACATGGTAGCAACACAACATGACATCAACACAACATGGTATCAACACAACATGACATCAACACAACATGGTATCAACACAACATGACATCAACACAACATGGTATCAACACAACATGGTATCAACACAACAACATGACATCAACACAACATGGTATCAACACAACATGGTATCAACACAACAACATGACATCAACACAACATGGTATCAACACAACATGGTATCAACACAACATGGTATCAACACAACATGACATCAACACAACATGGTATCAACACAACATGACATCAACACAACATGGTAGCAACACAACATGACATCAACACAACATGGTATCAACACAACATGATATCAACACAACATGGTAGCAACACAACATGACATCAACACAACATGGTAGCTACACAACATGACATCAACACAACATGGTAGCAACACAACATGACATCAACACAACGTGGTATCAACACAACATGACATCAACACAACATGGTAGCAACACAACATGGTAGCAACACAACATGGTAGCAACACGACATGATATCAACACAACATGATAGCAACACAACATGACATCAACATAACATGGTAGCAACACAACATGGTAGAAACACAACATGGTAGCAACACAACATGACATCAACATAACATGGTAGCAACACAACATGAAATCAACACAACATGGTAGCAACACAACATGGAATCAACACAACATGACATCAACACAACATGGTAGCAACACAACATGACATCAACACAACATGGTAGCAACACAACATGACATCAACACAACATGGTAGCAACACAACATGACATCAACACAACATGGTAGCAACACAACAACATGACAACAACACAACATGACATCAACACAACATGGCATCAACACAACATGGTATCAACACAACATGGTATCAACACAACAACATGACATCAACACAACATGACATCAACACAACATGACATCAACACAACATGGCATCAACACAACATGGTAGCAACACAACATGACATCAACACAACATGGTATCAACACAACATGACATCAACACAACATGGTATCAACACAACATGACATCAACACAACATGGTATCAACACAACATGGTATCAACACAACATGGTATCAACACAACAACATGACATCAACACAACATGGTATCAACACAACATGGTATCAACACAACACTACATGGTATCAACACAACATGGCATCAACACAACATGACAACAACACAACATGGTAGCAACACAACATGACATCAACACAACATGGTATCAACACAACATGGTATCAACACAACATGGTATCAACACAACATGACATCAACACAACATGGTATCAACACAACATGACATCAACACAACATGGTAGCAACACAACATGACATCAACACAACATGGTATCAACACAACATGACATCAACACAACATGGTATCAACACAACATGGTATCAACACAACATGGTATCAACACAACAACATGACATCAACACAACATGGTATCAACACAACATGGTATCAACACAACAACATGACATCAACACAACATGGTATCAACACAACATGGTATCAACACAACATGGTATCAACACAACATGACATCAACACAACATGGTATCAACACAACATGACATCAACACAACATGGTAGCAACACAACATGACATCAACACAACATGGTATCAACACAACATGATATCAACACAACATGGTAGCAACACAACATGACATCAACACAACATGGTAGCTACACAACATGACATCAACACAACATGGTAGCAACACAACATGACATCAACACAACGTGGTATCAACACAACATGACATCAACACAACATGGTAGCAACACAACATGGTAGCAACACAACATGGTAGCAACACGACATGATATCAACACAACATGATAGCAACACAACATGACATCAACATAACATGGTAGCAACACAACATGGTAGAAACACAACATGGTAGCAACACAACATGACATCAACATAACATGGTAGCAACACAACATGAAATCAACACAACATGGTAGCAACACAACATGGAATCAACACAACATGACATCAACACAACATGGTAGCAACACAACATGACATCAACACAACATGGTAGCAACACAACATGACATCAACACAACATGGTAGCAACACAACATGACATCAACACAACATGGTAGCAACACAACAACATGACAACAACACAACATGACATCAACACAACATGGCATCAACACAACATGGTATCAACACAACATGGTATCAACACAACAACATGACATCAACACAACATGACATCAACACAACATGACATCAACACAACATGGCATCAACACAACATGGTAGCAACACAACATGACATCAACACAACATGGTATCAACACAACATGACATCAACACAACATGGTATCAACACAACATGACATCAACACAACATGGTATCAACACAACATGGTATCAACACAACATGGTAGCAACACAACATGGTAGCAACACAACATGGTAGCAACACGACATGATATCAACACAACATGATAGCAACACAACATGACATCAACATAACATGGTAGCAACACAACATGGTAGAAACACAACATGGTAGCAACACAACATGACATCAACATAACATGGTAGCAACACAACATGAAATCAACACAACATGGTAGCAACACAACATGGAATCAACACAACATGACATCAACACAACATGGTAGCAACACAACATGACATCAACACAACATGGTAGCAACACAACATGACATCAACACAACATGGTAGCAACACAACATGACATCAACACAACATGGTAGCAACACAACAACATGACAACAACACAACATGACATCAACACAACATGGCATCAACACAACATGGTATCAACACAACATGGTATCAACACAACAACATGACATCAACACAACATGGTAGCAACACAACATGACATCAACACAACATGGTATCAACACAACATGACATCAACACAACATGGTATCAACACAACATGACATCAACACAACATGGTATCAACACAACATGGTATCAACACAACATGGTATCAACACAACAACATGACATCAACACAACATGGTATCAACACAACATGGTATCAACACAACACTACATGGTATCAACACAACATGGCATCAACACAACATGACAACAACACAACATGGTAGCAACACAACATGACATCAACACAACATGGTATCAACACAACATGGTATCAACACAACATGGTATCAACACAACATGACATCAACACAACATGGTATCAACACAACATGACATCAACACAACATGGTAGCAACACAACATGACATCAACACAACATGGTATCAACACAACATGACATCAACACAACATGGTATCAACACAACATGGTATCAACACAACATGGTATCAACACAACAACATGACATCAACACAACATGGTATCAACACAACATGGTATCAACACAACAACATGACATCAACACAACATGGTATCAACACAACATGGTATCAACACAACATGGTATCAACACAACATGACATCAACACAACATGGTATCAACACAACATGACATCAACACAACATGGTAGCAACACAACATGACATCAACACAACATGGTATCAACACAACATGATATCAACACAACATGGTAGCAACACAACATGACATCAACACAACATGGTAGCTACACAACATGACATCAACACAACATGGTAGCAACACAACATGACATCAACACAACGTGGTATCAACACAACATGACATCAACACAACATGGTAGCAACACAACATGGTAGCAACACAACATGGTAGCAACACGACATGATATCAACACAACATGATAGCAACACAACATGACATCAACATAACATGGTAGCAACACAACATGGTAGAAACACAACATGGTAGCAACACAACATGACATCAACATAACATGGTAGCAACACAACATGAAATCAACACAACATGGTAGCAACACAACATGGAATCAACACAACATGACATCAACACAACATGGTAGCAACACAACATGACATCAACACAACATGGTAGCAACACAACATGACATCAACACAACATGGTAGCAACACAACATGACATCAACACAACATGGTAGCAACACAACAACATGACAACAACACAACATGACATCAACACAACATGGCATCAACACAACATGGTATCAACACAACATGGTATCAACACAACAACATGACATCAACACAACATGACATCAACACAACATGACATCAACACAACATGGCATCAACACAACATGGTAGCAACACAACATGACATCAACACAACATGGTATCAACACAACATGACATCAACACAACATGGTATCAACACAACATGACATCAACACAACATGGTATCAACACAACATGGTATCAACACAACATGGTATCAACACAACAACATGACATCAACACAACATGGTATCAACACAACATGGTATCAACACAACACTACATGGTATCAACACAACATGGCATCAACACAACATGACAACAACACAACATGGTAGCAACACAACATGACATCAACACAACATGGTATCAACACAACATGGTATCAACACAACATGGTATCAACACAACATGACATCAACACAACATGGTATCAACACAACATGACATCAACACAACATGGTAGCAACACAACATGACATCAACACAACATGGTATCAACACAACATGATATCAACACAACATGGTAGCAACACAACATGACATCAACACAACATGGTAGCTACACAACATGACATCAACACAACATGGTAGCAACACAACATGACATCAACACAACGTGGTATCAACACAACATGACATCAACACAACATGGTAGCAACACAACATGGTAGCAACACAACATGGTAGCAACACGACATGATGTCAACACAACATGATAGCAACACAACATGACATCAACATAACATGGTAGCAACACAACATGGTAGAAACACAACATGGTAGCAACACAACATGACATCAACATAACATGGTAGCAACACAACATGAAATCAACACAACATGGTAGCAACACAACATGACATCAACACAACATGGTAGCAACACAACATGACATCAACATAACATGGTAGAAACACAACATGGTAGAAACACAACATGGTAGCAACACAACATGACATCAACATAACATGGTAGCAACACAACATGAAATCAACACAACATGGTAGCAACACAACATGGAATCAACACAACATGACATCAACACAACATGGTAGCAACACAACATGACATCAACACAACATGGTAGCAACACAACATGACATCAACACAACATGGTATCAACACAACATGACATCCACACAACATGGTTGCAACACAACACAACATGGTATCAACACAACATGACATCAACACAACATGGTAGCAACACAACATGACATCAACACAACATGGTAGCAACACAACATGACATCAACACAACATGGTAGCAACACAACATGGCATCAACACAACATGGTAGCAACACAACATGGTATCAACACAACACAACATGGTATCAACACAACATGACATCAACACAACATGGTATCAACACAACATGGTAGCAACACAACATGGTAGCAACACAACATGACATCAACACAACATGGTAGCAACACAACATGGTAGCTACACAACATGACATCAACACAACATGGTATCAACACAACATGGTAGCAACACAACATGGTAGCAACACAACATGACATCAACACAACATGGTAGCAACACAACATGGCAGCAACACAACATGGTAGCAACACAACATGGCAGCAACACAACATGGTAGCAACACAACATGACAACAACACAACATGGTATCAACACAACATGACATCAACACAACATGGTAGCAACACAACATGACATCAACACAACACAACATGACATCAACA
The DNA here is from genome assembly GCF_021184085.1 of Oncorhynchus gorbuscha. Lineage (NCBI taxonomy): Eukaryota > Metazoa > Chordata > Actinopteri > Salmoniformes > Salmonidae > Oncorhynchus > Oncorhynchus gorbuscha. Next base: position 80,580,080 of record NC_060186.1, on the reverse strand, counting down.
CAACATGACATCAACACAACATGGTAGCAACACAACATGACATCAACACAACATGGTATCAACACAACATGACATCAACACAACATGACATCAACACAACATGGTAGCAACACAACATGGCAGCAACCCAACATGGTAGCAACACAACATGGTATCAACACAACATGGTAGCATCACAACAACATGACATCAACACAACATGGTAGCAACACAACATGGTAGCAACACAACATGGTAGCAACACACCATGACATCAACACAACACAACATGGTAGCAACACAACATGGTATCAACACAACATGGTAGCATCACAACAACATGACATCAACACAACATGGCATCAACACAACATGGTATCAACACAACACAACATGGTATCAACACAACACTACATGGTATCAACACAACATGGCATCAACACAACATGACAACAACACAACATGGTAGCAACACAACATGACATCAACACAACATGGTATCAACACAACACAACATGGTATCAACACAACAACATGACATCAACACAACATGACATCAACACAACATGGTAGCAACACAACAACATGACAACAACACAACATGACATCAACACAACATGGCATCAACACAACATGGTATCAACACAACATGGTATCAACACAACAACATGACATCAACACAACATGACATCAACACAACATGACATCAACACAACATGGCATCAACACAACATGGTAGCAACACAACATGACATCAACACAACATGGTATCAACACAACATGACATCCACACAACATGGTTGCAACACAACACAACATGGTATCAACACAACATGACATCAACACAACATGGTAGCAACACAACATGACATCAACACAACATGGTAGCAACACAACATGACATCAACACAACATGGTAGCAACACAACATGGCATCAACACAACATGGTAGCAACACAACATGGTATCAACACAACACAACATGGTATCAACACAACATGACATCAACACAACATGGTATCAACACAACATGGTAGCAACACAACATGGTAGCAACACAACATGACATCAACACAACATGGTAGCAACACAACATGGTAGCTACACAACATGACATCAACACAACATGGTATCAACACAACATGGTAGCAACACAACATGGTAGCAACACAACATGACATCAACACAACATGGTAGCAACACAACATGGCAGCAACACAACATGGTAGCAACACAACATGGCAGCAACACAACATGGTAGCAACACAACATGACAACAACACAACATGGTATCAACACAACATGACATCAACACAACATGGTAGCAACACAACATGACATCAACACAACACAACATGACATCAACACAACATGACATCAACACAACATGGTAGCAACACAACATGACATCAACACAACATGGTATCAACACAACATGACATCAACACAACATGACATCAACACAACATGGTAGCAACACAACATGGCAGCAACCCAACATGGTAGCAACACAACATGGTATCAACACAACATGGTAGCATCACAACAACATGACATCAACACAACATGGTAGCAACACAACATGGTAGCAACACAACATGGTAGCAACACACCATGACATCAACACAACACAACATGGTAGCAACACAACATGGTATCAACACAACATGGTAGCATCACAACAACATGACATCAACACAACATGGCATCAACACAACATGGTATCAACACAACACAACATGGTATCAACACAACACTACATGGTATCAACACAACATGGCATCAACACAACATGACAACAACACAACATGGTAGCAACACAACATGACATCAACACAACATGGTATCAACACAACACAACATGGTATCAACACAACAACATGACATCAACACAACATGACATCAACACAACATGGTAGCAACACAACAACATGACAACAACACAACATGACATCAACACAACATGGCATCAACACAACATGGTATCAACACAACATGGTATCAACACAACAACATGACATCAACACAACATGACATCAACACAACATGACATCAACACAACATGGCATCAACACAACATGGTAGCAACACAACATGACATCAAAACAACATGGTATCAACACAACATGACATCAACACAACATGGTATCAACACAACATGACATCAACACAACATGGTATCAACACAACATGGTATCAACACAACATGGTATCAACACAACAACATGACATCAACACAACATGGTATCAACACAACATGGTATCAACACAACACTACATGGTATCAACACAACATGGCATCAACACAACATGACAACAACACAACATGGTAGCAACACAACATGACATCAACACAACATGGTATCAACACAACATGGTATCAACACAACATGGTATCAACACAACATGACATCAACACAACATGGTATCAACACAACATGACATCAACACAACATGGTAGCAACACAACATGACATCAACACAACATGGTATCAACACAACATGATATCAACACAACATGGTAGCAACACAACATGACATCAACACAACATGGTAGCTACACAACATGACATCAACACAACATGGTAGCAACACAACATGACATCAACACAACGTGGTATCAACACAACATGACATCAACACAACATGGTAGCAACACAACATGGTAGCAACACAACATGGTAGCAACACGACATGATGTCAACACAACATGATAGCAACACAACATGACATCAACATAACATGGTAGCAACACAACATGGTAGAAACACAACATGGTAGCAACACAACATGACATCAACACAACATGGTATCAACACAACATGACATCCACACAACATGGTTGCAACACAACACAACATGGTATCAACACAACATGACATCAACACAACATGGTAGCAACACAACATGACATCAACACAACATGGTAGCAACACAACATGACATCAACACAACATGGTAGCAACACAACATGGCATCAACACAACATGGTAGCAACACAACATGGTATCAACACAACACAACATGGTATCAACACAACATGACATCAACACAACATGGTATCAACACAACATGGTAGCAACACAACATGGTAGCAACACAACATGACATCAACACAACATGGTAGCAACACAACATGGTAGCTACACAACATGACATCAACACAACATGGTATCAACACAACATGGTAGCAACACAACATGGTAGCAACACAACATGACATCAACACAACATGGTAGCAACACAACATGGCAGCAACACAACATGGTAGCAACACAACATGGCAGCAACACAACATGGTAGCAACACAACATGACAACAACACAACATGGTATCAACACAACATGACATCAACACAACATGGTAGCAACACAACATGACATCAACACAACACAACATGACATCAACACAACATGACATCAACACAACATGGTAGCAACACAACATGACATCAACACAACATGGTATCAACACAACATGACATCAACACAACATGACATCAACACAACATGGTAGCAACACAACATGGCAGCAACCCAACATGGTAGCAACACAACATGGTATCAACACAACATGGTAGCATCACAACAACATGACATCAACACAACATGGTAGCAACACAACATGGTAGCAACACAACATGGTAGCAACACACCATGACATCAACACAACACAACATGGTAGCAACACAACATGGTATCAACACAACATGGTAGCATCACAACAACATGACATCAACACAACATGGCATCAACACAACATGGTATCAACACAACACAACATGGTATCAACACAACACTACATGGTATCAACACAACATGGCATCAACACAACATGACAACAACACAACATGGTAGCAACACAACATGACATCAACACAACATGGTATCAACACAACACAACATGGTATCAACACAACAACATGACATCAACACAACATGACATCAACACAACATGGTAGCAACACAACAACATGACAACAACACAACATGACATCAACACAACATGGCATCAACACAACATGGTATCAACACAACATGGTATCAACACAACAACATGACATCAACACAACATGACATCAACACAACATGACATCAACACAACATGGCATCAACACAACATGGTAGCAACACAACATGACATCAACACAACATGGTATCAACACAACATGACATCAACACAACATGGTATCAACACAACATGACATCAACACAACATGGTATCAACACAACATGGTATCAACACAACATGGTATCAACACAACAACATGACATCAACACAACATGGTATCAACACAACATGGTATCAACACAACACTACATGGTATCAACACAACATGGCATCAACACAACATGACAACAACACAACATGGTAGCAACACAACATGACATCAACACAACATGGTATCAACACAACATGGTATCAACACAACATGGTATCAACACAACATGACATCAACACAACATGGTATCAACACAACATGACATCAACACAACATGGTAGCAACACAACATGACATCAACACAACATGGTATCAACACAACATGATATCAACACAACATGGTAGCAACACAACATGACATCAACACAACATGGTAGCTACACAACATGACATCAACACAACATGGTAGCAACACAACATGACATCAACACAACGTGGTATCAACACAACATGACATCAACACAACATGGTAGCAACACAACATGGTAGCAACACAACATGGTAGCAACACGACATGATGTCAACACAACATGATAGCAACACAACATGACATCAACATAACATGGTAGCAACACAACATGGTAGAAACACAACATGGTAGCAACACAACATGACATCAACATAACATGGTAGCAACACAACATGAAATCAACACAACATGGTAGCAACACAACATGACATCAACACAACATGGTAGCAACACAACATGACATCAACATAACATGGTAGAAACACAACATGGTAGAAACACAACATGGTAGCAACACAACATGACATCAACATAACATGGTAGCAACACAACATGAAATCAACACAACATGGTAGCAACACAACATGGAATCAACACAACATGACATCAACACAACATGGTAGCAACACAACATGACATCAACACAACATGGTAGCAACACAACATGACATCAACACAACATGGTATCAACACAACATGACATCCACACAACATGGTTGCAACACAACATGGTAGAAACACAACATGGTAGAAACACAACATGGTAGCAACACAACATGACATCAACATAACATGGTAGCAACACAACATGAAATCAACACAACATGGTAGCAACACAACATGGAATCAACACAACATGAAATCAACACAACATGGTAGCAACACAACATGACATCAACACAACATGGTAGCAACACAACATGACATCAACATAACATGGTAGAAACACAACATGGTAGAAACACAACATGGTAGCAACACAATGACATCAACATAACATGGTAGCAACACAACATGAAATCAACACAACATGGTAGCAACACAACATGAAATCAACACAACATGGAATCAACACAACATGACATCAACACAACATGGTAGCAACACAACATGACATCAACACAACATGGTAGCAACACAACATGGCATCAACACAACATGGTAGCAACACAACATGGTATCAACACAACACAACATGGTATCAACACAACATGACATCAACACAACATGGTATCAACACAACATGGTAGCAACACAACATGGTAGCAACACAACATGACATCAACACAACATGGTAGCAACACAACATGGTAGCAACACAACATGACATCAACACAACATGGTATCAACACAACATGGTAGCAACACAACATGGTAGCAACACAACATGACATCAACACAACATGGTAGCAACACAACATGGCAGCAACACAACATGGTAGCAACACAACATGGCAGCAACACAACATGGTAGCAACACAACATGACAACAACACAACATGGTATCAACACAACATGACATCAACACAACATGGTAGCAACACAACATGACATCAACACAACACAACATGACATCAACACAACATGACATCAACACAACATGGTAGCAACACAACATGACATCAACACAACATGGTATCAACACAACATGACATCAACACAACATGACATCAACACAACATGGTAGCAACACAACATGGCAGCAACCCAACATGGTAGCAACACAACATGGTATCAACACAACATGGTAGCATCACAACAACATGACATCAACACAACATGGTAGCAACACAACATGGTAGCAACACAACATGGTAGCAACACACCATGACATCAACACAACACAACATGGTAGCAACACAACATGGTATCAACACAACATGGTAGCATCACAACAACATGACATCAACACAACATGGCATCAACACAACATGGTATCAACACAACACAACATGGTATCAACACAACACTACATGGTATCAACACAACATGGCATCAACACAACATGACAACAACACAACATGGTAGCAACACAACATGACATCAACACAACATGGTATCAACACAACACAACATGGTATCAACACAACAACATGACATCAACACAACATGACATCAACACAACATGGTAGCAACACAACAACATGACAACAACACAACATGACATCAACACAACATGGCATCAACACAACATGGTATCAACACAACATGGTATCAACACAACATGGTATCAATACAACATGGTATCAACACAACAACATGACATCAACACAACATGACATCAACACAACATGACATCAACACAACATGGCATCAACACAACATGGTAGCAACACAACATGACATCAACACAACATGGTATCAACACAACATGACATCAACACAACATGGTATCAACACAACATGACATCAACACAACATGGTATCAACACAACAACATGACATCAACACAACATGGTATCAACACAACAACATGACATCAACACAACATGGTATCAACACAACATGGTATCAACACAACAACATGACATCAACACAACATGGTATCAACACAACATGGTATCAACACAACATGGTATCAACACAACATGACATCAACACAACATGGTATCAACACAACATGACATCAACACAACATGGTAGCAACACAACATGACATCAACACAACATGGTATCAACACAACATGATATCAACACAACATGGTAGCAACACAACATGACATCAACACAACATGGTAGCTACACAACATGACATCAACACAACATGGTAGCAACACAACATGACATCAACACAACGTGGTATCAACACAACATGACATCAACACAACATGGTAGCAACACAACATGGTAGCAACACAACATGGTAGCAACACGACATGATATCAACACAACATGATAGCAACACAACATGACATCAACATAACATGGTAGCAACACAACATGGTAGAAACACAACATGGTAGCAACACAACATGACATCAACATAACATGGTAGCAACACAACATGAAATCAACACAACATGGTAGCAACACAACATGGTAGCAACACAACATGACATCAACACAACATGGTAGCAACACAACATGACATCAACACAACATGGTATCAACACAACATGACATCCACACAACATGGTTGCAACACAACACAACATGGTATCAACACAACATGACATCAACACAACATGGTAGCAACACAACATGACATCAACACAACATGGTAGCAACACAACATGACATCAACACAACATGGTAGCAACACAACATGGCATCAACACAACATGGTAGCAACACAACATGGCATCAACACAACATGGTATCAACACAACACAACATGGTATCAACACAACATGACATCAACACAACATGGTATCAACACAACATGGTAGCAACACAACATGGTAGCAACACAACATGACATCAACACAACATGGTATCAACACAACATGGTAGCAACACAACATGACATCAACACAACATGGTATCAACACAACATGGCAGCAACACAACATGGTAGCAACACAACATGGCAGCAACACAACATGGTAGCAACACAACATGACAACAACACAACATGGTATCAACACAACATGACATCAAAACAACATGGTAGCAACACAACATGACATCAACACAACACAACATGACATCAAAACAACATGGTAGCAACACAACATGACATCAACACAACATGGTAGCAACACAACATGACATCAACACAACATGGTATCAACACAACATGATATCATCAACACAACATGACATCAACACAACATGGTAGCAACACAACATGGCAGCAACACAACATGGTAGCAACACAACATGGTATCAACACAACATGGTAGCATCACAACAACATGACATCAACACAACACAACATGGTAGCAACACAACATGGTAGCAACACAACATGGTAGCAACACACCATGACATCAACACAACACAACATGGTAGCAACACAACATGGTATCAACACAACATGGTAGCATCACAACAACATGACATCAACACAACATGGCATCAACACAACATGGTATCAACACAACACAACATGGTATCAACACAACACTACATGGTATCAACACAACATGGCATCAACACAACATGACAACAACACAACATGGTAGCAACACAACATGACATCAACACAACATGGTATCAACACAACACAACATGGTATCAACACAACAACATGACATCAACACAACATGACATCAACACAACATGGTAGCAACACAACAACATGACAACAACACAACATGACCTCAACACAACATGGCATCAACACAACATGGTATCAACACAACATGGTATCAACACAACATGGTATCAATACAACATGGTATCAACACAACAACATGACATCAACACAACATGACATCAACACAACATGACATCAACACAACATGGCATCAACACAACATGGTAGCAACACAACATGACATCAACACAACATGGTATCAACACAACATGACATCAACACAACATGGTATCAACACAACATGACATCACCACAACATGGTATCAACACAACATGGTATCAACACAACATGGTATCAACACAACAACATGACATCAACACAACATGGTATCAACACAACATGGTATCAACACAACAACATGACATCAACACAACATGGTATCAACACAACATGGTATCAACACAACATGACAACAACACAACATGGTATCAACACAACATGACATCAACACAACATGGTAGCAACACAACATGACATCAACACAACACAACATGACATCAACACAACATGGTAGCAACACAACATGACATCAACACAACATGGTAGCAACACAACATGACATCAACACAACATGGTATCAACACAACATGACATCAACACAACATGACATCAACACAACATGGTAGCAACACAACATGGCAGCAACACAACATGGTAGCAACACAACATGGTATCAACACAACATGGTAGCATCACAACAACATGACATCAACACAACATGGTAGCAACACAACATGGTAGCAACACAACATGGTAGCAACACACCATGACATCAACACAACACAACATGGTAGCAACACAACATGGTATCAACACAACATGGTAGCATTACAACAACATGACATCAACACAACATGGTAGCACCACAACATGGTAGCAACACAACATGGCAGCAACACAACATGGTAGCAACACAACATTGTAGCAGCACAACATGACATCAACACAACATGACATCAACACAACATGGTAGCAACACAACATGACATCAACACAACATGACATCAACACAACATGGTATCAACACAACATGGCATCAACACAACATGGTAGCAACACAAACATGGTACAAACATTGTTAGGTACAGACAACAGCAAAGGGGCAAAAAGACCAAAATACGTCACGAAAAAGTGTCTGTAAGAGTGTTGCTAGCCAGAAACACCACGTAGTCTGATTGGGTGGGTAAGACACATCTATCGAGGGATTCAGGTTGGATACACAATCTGATTGGGTGGGTGAGATACACCATCTGATTGGGTGGGTAAGATACACAATCTGATTGGGTGGGTGAGATACACAATCTGATTGGGTGGGTTAAGTACACAATCTGATTGGGTGGGTTAAGTACATGTCGTATAAAAAATGTCATGGCAGGCCTGATGGAAACTTACCAAATGTACACTACTGTTCAAAAGTTTGGGGGTCACTTAGAAATGTCCTTGTTTTTGAAAGAAAATCACTTTTTTTTTTGTCCATTAAAATAACAATCAAGTTGATCAGAAATACAGTGTAGACATTGTAAATGTTGTAAATGACTATTGTAGCTGGAAGCAGCTGATTTATAATGGAATATCTACAGAGGCCCATTATCAGCAACCATCACTCCTGTGTTCCAATGGCACGTTGTGTTAGCTAATCCAAGTTTATCATTTTAAAAGGCTAATTGATCATTAGAAAACTCTTTTGCAATTATGTTAGCACAGCTGAAAACTGTTTTTCTGATTAACGAAGCAATAAAACTGGCCTCCTTTAGACTAGTTGAGTATCTGGAGCATTAGCAATTGTGGGTTCGTTGAATTGTGGGTTCAAAGCAATTGTGGGTTCAATGAATATTGAGGGTCTGATTCTGGTGAGATGATAATCGACGCTTGACTGCCGTTTCACAAACAAAAAGGATCCAGCTCTTCAATCAATCAAATCAATCAAATCAATTAATAAGTCACCTTTTTTACATCAGCTGATGTCACAAAGTGCTATTTACAGAAACCCAGTCTAAAACCCTAAACAGTAAGCGATGCAGATGTACAGTGCCTTGCGAAAGTATTCGGCCCCCTTGAACTTTGCGACCTTTTCCCACATTTCAGGCTTCAAACATAAAGATATAAAACTGTATTTTTTTGTGAAGAATCAACAACAAGTGGGACACAATCAGGAAGTGGAACGTCATTTATTGGATATTTCAAACTTTTTTAACACATCAAAAATTGAAAAATTGGGCGTGCAAAATTATTCAGCCCCCTTAAGTTAATACTTTGTAGCGCCACCTTTTGCTGCGATTACAGCTGTAAGTCGCTTGGGGTATGTCTCTATCAGTTTTGCACATCGAGAGACTGAAATTTCTTCCCATTTCTCCTTGCAAAACAGCTCGAGCTCAGTGAGGTTGGATGGAGAGCATTTGTGAACAGCAGTTTTCAGTTCTTTCCACAGATTCTCGATTGGATTCAGGTCTGGACTTTGACTTGGCCATTCTAACACCTGGATATGTTTATTTTTGAACCATTCCATTGTAGATTTTGCTTTATGTTTTGGATCAATGTCTTGTTGGAAGACAAATCTCCGTCCCAGTCTCAGGTCTTTTGCAGACTCCATCAGGTTTTCTTCCAGAATGGTCCTGTATTTGGCTCCATCCATCTTCCCATCAATTTTCACCATCTTCCCTGTCCCTGCTGAAGAAAAGCAGGCCCAAACCATGATGCTGCCACCACCATGTTTGACAGTGGGGATGGTGTCTTCAGGGTGTTGCTTTTACGCCAAACATAATGTTTTGCATTGTTGCCAAAAAGTTCAATTTTGGTTTCATCTGACCAGAGCACCTTCTTCCACATGTTTGGTGTGTCTCCCAGGTGGCTTGTGGCAAACTTTAAACAACACTTTTTATGGATATCTTTAAGAAATGGCTTTCTTCTTGCCACTCTTCCATAAAGGCCAGATTTGTGCAATATACGACTGATTGTTGTCCTATGGACAGAGTCTCCCACCTCAGCTGTAGATGTCTGCAGTTCATCCAGAGTGATCATAGGCCTCTTGGCTGCATCTCTGATCAGTCTTCTCCTTGTATGAGCTGAAAGTTTAGAGGGACGGCCAGGTCTTGGTAGATTTGCAGTGGTCTGATACTCCTTCCATTTCAATATTATCGCGTGCACAGTGCTCCTTGGGATGTTTCAAGCTTGGGAAATCTTTTTGTATCCAAATCCGGCTTTAAACTTCTTCACAACAGTATCTCGGACCTGCCTGGTGTGTTCCTTGTTCTTCATGATGCTCTCTGCGCTTTTAACGGACCTCTGAGAATATCACAGTGCAGGTGAATTTATACGGAGACTTGATTACACACAGGTGGATTGTATTTATCATCATTAGTCATTTAGGTCAACATTGGATCATTCAGAGATCCTCACTGAACTTCTGGAGAGAGTTTGCTGCACTGAAAGTAAAGGGGCTGAATAATTTTGCACGCCCAATTTTTCAGTTTTCGATTTGTTAAAAAAGTTTGAAATATCCAATAAATGTCGTTCCACTTCATGATTGTGTCCCACTTGTTGTTGATTCTTCACAAAAAAATACAGTTTTATATATTTATGTTTGAAGCCTGAAATGTGGCAAAAGGTCGCAAAGTTCAAGGGGGCCGAATACTTTCGCAAGGCACCGTAGAAGTATGGTGGCTTGGAAAAAACTTCAGCTCCAAGGAACCATGCTATGAGGGGTAGGCCAGTCCTCTACTGACTGTACTGGGTAGAGAGGAACCAGGCTATGAGGGGTGGCCAGTCCTCTTCTGGCTGTACTGGGTAGAGAGGAACCAGGCTATGAGGGGTGGCCAGTCCTCTACTGACTGTACTGGGTAGAGAGGAACCAGGCTATGAGGGGTGGCCAGTCCTCTTCTGGCTGTACTGGGTAGAGAGGAACCAGGCTATGAGGGGTGGCCAGTCCTCTACTGACTGTACTGGGTAGAGAGGAACCAGGCTATGAGGGGTGGCCAGTCCTCTACTGACTGTACTGGGTGGAGAGGAACCAGGCTATGAGGGGTGGCCAGTCCTCTTCTGGCTGTGCTGGGTAGAGAGGAACCAGGCTATGAGGGTGGCCAGTCCTCTTCTGGCTGTGCTGGGTAGAGAGGAACCAGGCTATGAGGGTGGTCAGTCCTCTTCTGGCTGTGACAGGGTAGAGAGGAACCAGGCTATGAGCGGTGGTCAGTCCTCTTCTGGCTGTACTGGGTAGAGAGGAACCAGGCTATGAGGGGTGACCAGTCCTCTACTGACTGTACTGGGTGGAGAGGAACCAGGCTATGAGGGGTGACCAGTCCTCTTCTGGCTGTGCCGGGTGGAGATTATAACAGAAAAAGGCCAAGATGTTCAAACGTTCATAGATGACCAACAGGGTTCAATAATAATAATCACAGTGGCTGTCGAGGGGGCAACAGGTCAGCACCTCTTGAGTAAATGTCAGTTGGCTTTTCATAGCCAATCATTCAGAGTTAGAGACAGCAGGTGTGATAGAGAGAGAGAGAGAGTCAAAAACAGCAGGTAGCACGCCCTGTGAACAGGTCAGGGTTCCCGAGCCGCATGGCAGAACAGTTGAAACTAGAGTAGCAGCACGGCCAGGTGGACTGGGGACAGCAAGCCGTTATCAGGCTAGGTAGTCCTGAGGCATGGTCTCAGGGCTCAGGTCCTCCAAGAGAGAGAAAGAAAGAGAGAAAAAGAGAGAGAATTAGAGAGAGCATATTTAAATGCACACTGGACACCGGATAAGACAGGAGAAATACTCCAGATATAATAAACTAACCCTAGCCTCCCGACACATAAACTACTGCAGCATAAATACTGGAGGCTGAGACAGGAGAAATACTCCAGATATAACAGACTGACCCCAGCCCCCCCAACACATAAACTACTGCAGCATAAATACTGGAGGCTGAGACAGGAGAAATACTCCAGATATAACAGACTGACCCTAGCCCCCCCGACACATAAACTACTGCAGCATAAATACTGGAGGCTGAGACAGGAGAAGTACTCCAGATATAACAGACTGACCCCAGCCCCCCGACACATAAACTACTGCAGCATAAATACTGGAGGCTGAGACAGGAGAAGTACTCCAGATATAACAGACTGACCCTAGCCCCCCGACACATAAACTACTGCAGCATAAATACTGGAGGCTGAGACAGGAGAAGTACTCCAGATATAACAGACTGACCCTAGCCCCCCGACACATAAACTACTGCAGCATAAATACTGGAGGCTGAGACAGGAGAAATACTCCAGATATAACAGACTGGTCCTAGCCTCCCGACACATAAACTACTGCAGCATAAATACTGGAGGCTGAGACAGGAGAAATACTCCAGATATAACAGACTGACCCCAGCCCCCCGACACATAAACTACTGCAGCATAAATACTGGAGGCTGAGACAGGAGAAATACTCCAGATATAACAGACTGACCCCAGCCCCCCGACACATAAACTACTGCAGCATAAATACTGGAGGCTGAGACAGGAGAAGTACTCCAGATATAACAGACTGACCCTAGCCCCCCCGACACATAAACTACTGCAGCATAAATACTGGAGGCTGAGACAGGAGAAATACTCCAGATATAACAGACTGACCCCAGCCCCCCGACACATAAACTACTGCAGCATAAATACTGGAGGCTGAGACAGGAGAAATACTCCAGATATAACAGACTGACCCCAGCCCCCCGACACATAAACTACTGCAGCATAAATACTGGAGGCTGAGACAGGAGAAATACTCCAGATATAACAGACTGACCCCAGCCCCCCGACACATAAACTACTGCAGCATAAATACTGGAAGCTGAGACAGGAGAAATACTCCAGATATAACAGACTGACCCCAGCCCCCCGACACATAAACTACTGCAGCATAAATACTGGAGGCTGAGACAGGAGAAATACTCCAGATATAACAGACTGACCCTCGCTGCATCCAAATGTTACAAAGAAAAACATCTTTGTCAACGTTACAGAGACCATCCATCACCCTGAACGCTAAAACTAAATCTGATTGGCTGGACCTGGTTCCCAAGCGGGGGGCTAATGCCCTCCCAGGCCCACCCGTGGCTGTGCCCCTGCCCAGTCATGTGAAATCCATAGATTCGAACCAAATGAATTTATTTCAATTGACTGATTTCCTTATATGGACTGTAATTCAGTGTGGTTCTCTGTAACTCAGTGTGGTTCTCTGTAACTCTGTGTGGTTCTCTGTAACTCTGTAACTCTGTGTGGTTCTCTGTAACTCAGTGTGGTTCTCTGTAACTCTGTAACTCTGTGTGGTTCTCTGTAACTCTGTTTGGTTCTCTGTAACTCTGTAACTCTGTGTGGTTCTCTGTAACTCTGTTTGGTTCTCTGTAACTCTGTGTGGTTCTCTGTAACTCTGTGTGGTTCTCTGTAACTCTGTAACTCTGTGTGGTTCTCTGTAACTCTGTGTGGTTCTCTATAACTCAGTGTGGTTCTCTATAACTCAGTGTGGTTCTCTATAACTCTGTAACTCTGTGTGGTTCTCTGTAACTCTGTTTGGTTCTCTGTAACTCTGTGTGGTTCTCTGTAACTCTGTAACTCTGTGTGGTTCTCTGTAACTCTGTAACTCAGTGTGGTTCTCTATAACTCAGTGTGGTTCTCTGTAACTCTGTAACTCTGTGTGGTTCTCTGTAACTCTGTAACTCTGTGTGGTTCTCTGTAACTCTGTAACTCAGTGTGGTTCTCTATAACTCAGTGTGGTTCTCTGTAACTCTGTAACTCTGTGTGGTTCTCTGTAACTCTGTTTGGTTCTCTGTAACTCTGTGTGGTTCTCTGTAACTCAGTGTGGTTCTCTGTAACTCAGTGTGGTTCTCTGTAACTCTGTGTGGTTCTCTGTAACTCTGTAACTCTGTGTGGTTCTCTGTAACTCTGTGTGGTTCTCTGTAACTCTGTAACTCAGTGTGGTTCTCTGTAACTCTGTGTGGTTCTCTGTAACTCTGTAACTCTGTGTGGTTCTCTGTAACTCTGTGTGGTTCTCTGTAACTCTGTGTGGTTCTCTGTAACTCAGTGTAGTTCTCTGTAACTCTGTGTGGTTCTTAGTAACTCAGTGTGGTTCTCTGTAACTCCGTGTGGTTCTCTGTAGCTCTGTAACTCCGTGTGGTTCTCTGTAACTCAGTGTGGTTCACTGTAACTCAGTGTGGTTCTCTGTAACTCTGTGTGGTTCTTAGTAACTCAGTGTGGTTCACTGTAACTCAGTGTGGTTCACTGTAACTCAGTGTGGTTCACTGTAACTCAGTGTGGTTCTCTGTAACTCAGTGTGGTTCTCTGTAACTCAGTGTGGTTCTCTGTAACTCTGTGTGGTTCTCTGTAACTCTGTGTGGTTCTCTGTAACTCTGTGTGGTTCTTAGTAACTCAGTGTGGTTCTCTGTAACTCTGTGTGGTTCTCTGTAGCTCAGTTGGTAAAGCATGGCTAGTGATAACATTGTGTTACTAACCCCTTTTTCCAAAAAAACTATTTTTATGTGAGTAAAGTAATACTGTATAAAAGAAAATCACAACAGCTCTGATGGAAACAGGCAGTTTCCATCAGTGTGGTCCTCCCACTACGACTCGGGGAAAGGCATGCGGTTTATTAGACTACAGATTAAATAAATGATGATGTACTTCACAGGCTGGTGAAAGTGCACAGTGATGAGCTTGATGCTCCTTTCCAATAAATATCGAGGGTCTGATTCTGGTGACATGATGATCGATGCTTGGCTGCCGTTTGACAAACACAAATAATAATGTCATCATGTAGATGA
The DNA here is from genome assembly GCF_021184085.1 of Oncorhynchus gorbuscha. Taxonomy (NCBI): domain Eukaryota; kingdom Metazoa; phylum Chordata; class Actinopteri; order Salmoniformes; family Salmonidae; genus Oncorhynchus; species Oncorhynchus gorbuscha. The sequence goes on along the minus strand of NC_060186.1, from coordinate 80,563,583 downwards.
GCCAACACACACTGGATCTGTGAGCTGTTGGCTGTTGGCTGGAGAGCACGTGCCAAGACCAGAGTAGACACATTTATCATTTACTAACTGTCAGGGATGACCAAGCATGCAACGAGAGATAACTGAGTAGGGTGCAAACAAACAAGGGTTTTATTTCTCAAAACTTCAAAAATACAAATGATGACAATGGAAATAAACCAAAGTGCTTTAAAATATTACAAAGGGCTGTCTTATAAAGGACTGTCTTATAAAGGACTGTCTTACAAAGGACTGTCTTATAAAGGACTGTCTTATTATAAAGGACTGTCTTATAAAGGACTGTCTTACAAAGGACTGTCTTATAAAGGACTGTCTTACAAAGGACTGTCTTATAAAGGACTGTCTTATTATAAAGGACTGTCTTACAAAGGACTGTCTTATTATAAAGGACTGTCTTATAAAGGACTGTCTTATTATAAATGACTGTCTTACAAAGGACTGTCTTACAAAGGACTGTCTTACAAAGGACTGTCTCACAAAGGACTGTCTTATAAAGGACTGTCTTATAAAGGACTGTCTTACAAAGGACTGTCTTACAAAGGACTGTCTTATAAAGGACTGTCTTATAAAGGACTGTCTTATAAAGGACTGTCTTATTATAAAGGACTGTCTCACAAAGGACTGTCTTACAAAGGACTGTCTTACAAAGGACTGTCTTATTATAAAGGACTGTCTTACAAAGGACTGTCTTGTTATAAAGGACTGTCTTACAAAGGACTGTCTTACAAAGGACTGTCTTACAAAGGACTGTCTTATTATAAAGGACTGTCTTACAAAGGACTGTCTTATTATAAAGGACTGTCTTACAAAGGACTGTCTTGTTATAAAGGACTGTCTGACAAAGGACTGTCTTACAAAGGACTGTCTTACAAAGGACTGTCTTATTATAAAGGACTGTCTTATAAAGGACTGTCTCACAAAGCACTGTCTCACAAAGGACTGTCTTACAAAGGACTGTCTTACAAAGGACTGTCTCAAAGGACTGTCTTATTATAAAGGACTGTCTTACAAAGGACTGTCTTGTTATAAAGGACTGTCTTACAAAGGACTGTCTTATAAAGTCTTAACTTAAAAAAAAAGAAGTCAGATCTAACGTGCAGGAACAGGTTCCCTGGTCCTTAGTTCCCTGGTCCTTAGTTCCACTCCTTAATCATCTTGGTTCCCTGGTCCTTAGTTCCCTGGTTCTTAGTTCCACTCCTTAATCAGCCTGGCACCCTGGTCCTTAGTTCCCTGGTCCTTAGTTCCACTCCTTAATCAGCTTGGTTCCCTGGTCCTTAGTTCCACTCCTTAATCAGCTTGGTTCCCTGGTCCTTAGTTCCCTGGTCCTTAGTTCCACTCCTTAATCAGCTTGGTTCCCTGGTCCTTAGTTCCCTGGTCCTTAGTTCCACTCCTTAATCAGCCTGTCACCCTGGTCCTTAGTTCCCTGGTCCTTAGTTCCACTCCTTAATCAGCTTGGTTCCCTGGTCCTTAGTTCCACTCCTTAATCAGCTTGGTTCCCTGGTCCTTAGTTCCCTGGTCCTTAGTTCCCTGGTCCTTAGTTCCACTCCTTAATCAGCTTGGTTCCCTGGTCTTAGTTCCACTCCTTAATCAGCCTGGCACCCTGGTCCTTAGTTCCACTCCTTAATCAGCTTGGTTCCCTGGTCCTTAGTTCCACTCCTTAATCAGCTTGGTTCCCTGGTCCTTAGTTCCACTCCTTAATCGGCTTGGTTCCCTGGTCCTTAGTTCCCTGGTCCTTAGTTCCACTCCTTAATCAGCTTGGTTCCCTGGTCCTTAGTTCCCTGGTCCTTAGTTCCACTCCTTAATCAGCCTGGCACCCTGGTCCTTAGTTCCCTGGTCCTTAGTTCCACTCCTTAATCAACTTGGTTCCCTGGTCCTTAGTTCCACTCCTTAATCAGCTTGGTTCCCTGGTCCTTAGTTCCCTGGTCCTTAGTTCTCTGGTCCTTAGTTCCACTCCTTAATCAGCTTGGTCCCCTGGTCCTTAGTTCCCTGGTCCTTAGTTCCACTCCTTAATCAGCCTGGCACCCTGGTCCTTAGTTCCCTGGTCCTTAGTTCCCTGGTCTTTAGTTCCCTAGTCCTTAGTTCCCTGATGTTTAGTTCCCTGGTCCTTAGTTCCACTCCTTAATCAGCTTGGTTCCCTGGTCCTTAGTTCCCTGGTCTTAGTTCCACTCCTTAATCAGCTTGGTTCCCTGGTCCTTAGTTCCCTGGTCCTTAGTTCCCTGGTCCTTAGTTCCTCTCCTTAATCAGCTTGGTTCCCTGGTCCTTAGTTCCCTGGTCCTTAGTTCCCTGGTCCTTAGTTCCCTGGTCCTTAGTTCCACTGCATAATTTAATCAGCTAGCAGCTAAATCATGATGGATTACTGCAGAGCAACAAACGAGTGGAGAGATGCTGTGCTGTCGTGTGTTGTCCTGTGGATGAAGGCTGGAGGAGGGATGTTCAAATGGATCACTGGTCACCTCTTAAAGACTGGCTGTCAGATTAAGGACAGGATGTGGTTGGGAAACAATGACTGGGTGTCATTTCACTTTAGGAGCATGCAATGACTGGCAAACCCGGGACACCCAATCACGACTGGATGTGATACAGCCTGGAATCGAACCAGGGACTGTAGTGGCGCCTCTTGCACTGAGATGCAGTGCCTTGGATCACTGTGCCACTCGGGAGTGACTGGCTATGGGCCTGGTTGTGGGACTGGTTGTGGGACTGGTTGTGGGACTGGTTGTGGGACTGGTTGTGGGACTGGTTGTGGGACTGGTTGTGGGACTGGCTGTGGACTGGCTGTGGGACTGGTTGTGGGACTGGCTGTGGGACTGGTTGTGGGACTGGCTGTGGGACTGGTTGTGGGACTGGCTGTGGGACTGGTTGTGGGACTGGTTGTGGGACTGGCTGTGGACTGGCTGTGGGACTGGTTGTGGGACTGGCTGTGGGACTGGTTGTGGGACTGGCTGTGGGACTGGTTGTGGGACTGGCTGTGGGACTGGTTGTGGGACTGGCTGTGGGACTGGCTGTGGGACTGGCTGTGGGACTGGCTGTGGGACTGGCTGTGGGACTGGCTGTGGGACTGGCTGTTGGACTGGCTGTGGAACTGGCTGTGGACTGGCTGTGGGACTGGCTGTGGGACTGGCTGTTGGACTGACTGTGGGAATGGCTGTTGGACTGGCTGTGGGACTGGCTGTTGGACTGGCTGTTGGACTGGCTGTGGGACTGGCTGTTGGACTGGCTGTGGGACTAGTTGTGGACTGGTTGTGGACTGGCTGTGGGACTGGCTGTTGGACTGGCTGTGGGACTGGTTGTTGGACTGGCTGTGGGACTGGCTGTTGGTTGAAACAGGTAGAATGAGAAGAAATAGGCACGGAAACACATCACAGAGAACTGATGAGGTGATTATCTGTTACTGTAATAATCAACAAGGAGAAATGCTTAGAAGTGCAATGATATGTATCTGTGTGTTTAACAGAGAGGGTGTTAGGAGTGTGTATTAGAGGCGAAGTCAGGTGCAGGAAAGCAGAGTGTAGTGAACAGGCGCACTTTTTATTCCGGTCCAAAATGACAGCACAAAGTAACATAAAATGTGCCCAATCGCTAGCAATATTTCTGTTAGCTTTATAGTATGGCTTTGCCTAAGATTGGAGTTAGTAAAGTTACCCAGTAGACAGACCTCTGGGTCTAAAGGGAATGCAACCCCGTGAATTGAGGATATGGTATCGCCTACCCCCTGCCAGAAACCGTGTAGTTTTGAACCACATCTAAAACATAGGGAGGAGATATCTGGGTTGAACTTGTGCAGTCTAGATGGGGTGATATAGAGTTGATGGAGGAAATTAAACTGGATCAGTCTGTATCTGGAGTTCAATGTGGAAGTTACACCATCCCTGCACAGGTCACTCCATAGACCCTCATCAAGATCAATACCCAGATCTTTTTCCCCATCTAAGTCGGGGTTTATCTAGCCCAGGCAGTGTTAGTCCTGACATAAGAGCATTGTAAACACGGGAAATGGTCTTGAACAGTGGTTGGTCTGCATCGCAGAGTTGTTCAATAGGTGACATCTTAGGTAGGTTCCATTGTCCCTTGAGAGTCACCCTAATGAAGTTTCATAGCTGTAGGTAGCTAAATAAGTCCCTGTTAGGCAAGTGGTATTTCTGTTTCAGCTGATCAAAAGACATAAGAACTCCCTCCTCGTGTCCCAGAAGAGTGATCCCCTTATCAGACCATGGTCTAAAGTTACTATTCTGGAAAAACATAGGAGGGATAGGGAGAGATTGAAACAAATATAGATATCTGGGCAGGACATTCATTTTAATTACATTTATTCTACCCAGTAGAGTGAGAGGCAGGTCCATCCATTTACAAAGGTCAACCTCCACCTTTTGCAACAAACTGGCCAGATAGAGTTTATAGAGGTTGTTCAGATTACCATCCACCATTATGCCCAAATATGTGAAGCCCATAGGAGACCATCTAAAAGGAAACTTGTGCTTGATGGTATGATGGTCAAAGACAGACAACGGTAAGATTTCGCTTTTATCAAGATTGACCTTATATCCAGAGAAAGAACTATAACACTGTAGTAGGATCTGCAAGTGAGAGAGGGAGTGTTCTGGGTTCGTTAGAAATAAGACAAGGTTGTCCGCAAAGAGTGATAACTTATGGGCACGTTCCAATAGCCTCAGCCTACGGTTCGATGGTGGGGGCTAATTGGGCAACCTTGTCTGTTCCCTCTATAGAGAGGGAAAGAAGAGGAAGTAGAGTGATTTGTAGAGTGATTTTATCAAATTTACAAACACGGTACCTAAACCAAACTTTTCCAAGACGCGAAAGAGATATGGCCATTCAACCCTATCAAAGGCCTTTTCAGCGTTGAGGGAGACTGCGACACCAGGTATTTTGTTTTTGTTAGCAAGGTGAATTATATCAAAGAACCTTCTGAGATTATTGGAGGACAATCTATTAATTATGAAACCAGTCTGATCTGGATTGACCAACAGGAGAAGACATGACTCCAGTCTCTTAGACAGCATCTTGGTGACCAGTTTACAATCTGTGTTAAGGAGAGAGATTGGTCTATAGGAGGCGCACTTTAGCGGGTTTTCCCTTTCCTGTGGATTACAGGAATCACTGTTTGAGAGAAAGACTCTGGAAAGCAGTTGCCTTTCCCAGCTTTTTTAAGTACCTCCATAAGGTAGGGCACCAACAGCTCCCTAAATTCTTTATAGAACTCTGGAGAGAAGCCATCCTCCCCGGGAGATTTACTAGAAGGTAAGGATTTAATAGCCTCCAACAATTCAGGAACTGTTCACTCAGGCGCTCTCTGTCTTCCTCTGACAGGCATGAGAGGTTGAGAGAGGAGAGAAAGGAGTCAATCTCTGATAGATCATCGCTTGATTGGGAAGTGTAGAAGTCTTCATAGTATTTCTTAAAAGTATTATTCAGTAGGGTCGAAAAATATCTCATTAGTAAGAGTTTCTATGGCATTAATTGTCCTCTTACTTTCCTCTGCTTTCAGTTGCCATGCCAATATTCTGTGTGCTCTCTCTCCAAGCTCGTAATAACGCTGTTTTGATTTAGTGATGGCCCTCTCAGCTTGATATGTGTTCAGAGTGTTTTTATTTACCAAAAGCCTGTATCGATCTTTAGCCGGGCCTTTTTGGTAGGTTTTCAGAGATTTCAGATTCAAGGACACTCAGTTCCGCACCGTGTTTTCTCTTCAGCCCTTTAGTAAAAGATCTGTCCCCTCAGATAGGCCTTCAATGTGTCCCAAAGAATGAAACTTGCAGGAGGGTTTGTTTGTCAAAGTAAAAATATTGATCTGCTCTTTGATGAATGCACAAAATTCAGGTTGCTTTAGAAGTGTAGAATTTAGTCTCCATCTATATGCTCCATTTACCTTGGTAGGAATGGAGATTGATAATACCAGAGGAGAATGGTCACTAAGCAATCTGGGGAGATACTCGATATCTAACACTCTATGAAACAGTTGAATCGATAGTAAGAAGTTATCTATGTGTGTGGGTGTGAATAAAAAGAGTAATCCTGTGGGTGCAACTGTCTCCAGATGTCTAGTAAATTGAGATATTTCATGAATGACATGGTGAGCTTGCCGGCTTTGGTAAGAAGTGAGGGTTTATCAGAGGACCTATCAAGAACTGTATCTAAACAAAAATTAAAATCTCCTCCAACCAGTAGCCATCCTGGTGGTGCTTGAGCAACCTGAAGGAAGACATTCTGAATAAACATTTGGTCATCGAAGTTAGGAGCATAAATATGCAATTAGGATCCAAGACTCTGAAAACATATGCCCCTGCACCAAAACAAACCTGCCAGAGGGATCAGAGATGGTGTTGTTGACTCTGAAAACATATGCCCCTGCACCAAAACAAACCTGCCAAACAGAAACTCTGAAAACATATGCCCCTGCACCAAAACAAACCTGCCAGAGGGATCAGAGATGGTGTTGTTGACTCTGAAAACATATGCCCCTGCACCAAAACAAACCTGCCAGAGGGATCAGAGATGGTGTTGTTGACACAGAAGGGGATGTGTCTACTTATCAAAATTGCAGTTCCTCTTGCTTTGGAGTTAAAAGAGGATGCAAAAACTTGTCCTTCCCATTCCCTCTTCAATTTCTTGTGTTCACTGGCTGTAAGATGCGTTTCTTGTAAAAACACAATGTCAGCCTTTAATTTCTTAAGGTATGTGTATAGACTCTTTTCCTTTTAATCGGGCTGTTAAGACCTTTTATGTTGAATGTGACATATTTTTGAGGATTAAGCATAGGGTTGGGTTTCAAATAGGTAACCGAATGGAAATATCTCATATGTAACTAGTCAGGAAATGATTCAACTTTAGTTTGAACACTGAAGTGACCAATGTGTCTCTTTAGGAAGAAAACAACAATAAACATAGGAAAACAAAACACCCAGTTTGTCGGACTAAAACCACAATCCCAACAATCAAACATGAATACACTTGTAGAGATACGTTGCTGCTCGCTTTCCATCTTGCTCTTACTAGCTAAACCTTGGCGTAAACTAAAACCTTTCCATCTTGCTCTTACTAGCTAAACCTTGGCGTAAACTAAAACCTTTCCATCTTGCTCTTACTAGCTAAACCTTGGCGTAAACTAAAACCTTTCCATCTTGCTCTTACTAGCTAAACCTTGGCGTAAACTAAAACCTTTCCATCTTGCTCTTAATAGCTAAACCTTGGCGTAAACTAAAACCTTTCCATCTTGCTCTTACTAGCTAAACCTTGGCGTAAACTAAAACCTTTCCATCTTGCTCTTACTAGCTAAACTTTGGCATAAACTAAAACCTGCCAGCTCTCTAAATTGAAAACAAACGTTGTGAATAGACATTTATGGCTGAATATTTACTGCCCACAGTAAAGGCTGCCCCAGTAAGAGTTGTCCCAGTAAGAGTTGCCCCAGTAAGGGCTGCCCCAGTAAGGGCTGCCCACAGTAAGGGCTGCCCCAGTAAGAGTTGCCCCAGTAAGAGTTGCCCCAGTAAAGGCTGCCCCCAGTAAGGGCTGCCCACAGTAAAGGCTGCCCCCAGTAAGGGCTGCCCACAGTAAGGGCTGCCCCAGTAAGAGTTGCCCCAGTAAGAGTTGCCCCAGTAAGGGCTGCCAACAGTAAGGACTGCCCCAGTAAGGGCTGCCCACAGTAAGGGCTGCCCCAGTAAGGGCTGCCCCAGTAAGGGTTGCCCCAGTAAGGGCTGCCCACAGTAAGGGCTGCTCACAGTAAGGGCTACCCACAGTAAGGGCTACCCACAGTAAGGGCTGCCCCAGTAAGAGTTGCCCCAGTAAGGGCTGCCCCAGTAAGGGCTGCCCACAGTAAAGGCTGCCCCCAGTAAGGGCTGCCCCAGTAAGGGCTGCCCCCAATAAGAGTTGCCCCAGTAAGGGCTGCCCCAGTAAGAGTTGCCCCAGTAAGGGCTGCCCCAGTAAGGGCTGCCCACAGTAAAGGCTGCCCCCAGTAAGAGTTGCCCCAGTAAGGGCTGCCCCAGTAAGGGCTGCCCACAGTAAGGGTCTCTTTTCAGGAGAGGAGAAACATAAATGGGAGGAAAGCGGTGGGCCTAAGCCCACTAATTTGCATCGTCCAGTGGATATTGACTAAACCAAAACTCTTCTGTAAATGTAATAGAACTCCCCGGGGAAAATGGTTAGTTGAAAATGTACAAATCAATTATAGCGAGTGAACACTTCTCCTGGTGTGTTGAAGCGACTTTGTACTGAACTTTATAGCTTGAACTTTCATCCACGACAGAGTGGATGAGGTATAGCGACCGTGTTATGCAGGTGAATGAGGACCCAAAAGCGACTTAACAGAAACAGTCTTTATTCCAGTCTTTAACGAAAACGATAATCCTGGAATATCTCAGGTAAAGTCAAAACAGGAAAACTGAAATCCTCTAGGCAGTAGGGAACAAATGGAGAGCGACCACAGACTGCAGGTCGCCGTCGGGAAGGCACAGGCCGTAGCTGAACTAGACACCTGCTCACAGCAGCATCTGAAGAAGGCAAAGCGACGACGGAACAAGAACACAGCACAGCAAACATCAAACAAGGATCCGACAAGGACAGACCAGAAACAGAGGGAGAAATAGGGACTCTAATCAGAGGGCAAAATAGCGACAGGTGTGAAGCGGAGTAAAAACGGATCCAAATTAGGAGAATGAAGAACAGCAGTTCAGTCCCAGGACAGCACAGATAGAGAAAAAAAAAAAGAAAAAAGGCATCTTAGGGAGGGAGAAACCCTCCTGGTTAGAAAGCGGTTCAGTTCTATGAGAAAAGTGAACACTTCTCCTGGTGTGTTGAAGAGAGAGGAAGCACAAGGACAAGACATGACAATATATGACAAAACATGACAGCCGGTGATGTTCTTCTCCTTCAGTGCTCTGGCGGCAGGTCTGAACTGTTTGCGGCATCTGGCGAGATCCGCGCTCGTATCCGGGAAAAGGCTGACCCTCTTGCCATCGATGGTGATGTCCCCTTTGGCTCTTGTGAGTTGCAGTATCTTCTCTCTGTCCTGGAAACGGAGGAACCCCGTCTGGCCGGGGTTTCGACACTGATGTTCGGTGGGCGCGTTTGATTTCCAATGGCTTGGTGAAGTTGATTATGCCTAGGACCTCCGGGATCCATTGAGTGAGGAAATGGACCGGGCCACGGCCCTCGCTGTCCTCTTTCAATCCCACCACACTTATATGATTACGTCTGTTCTGGTTCTCCATCTGGTCCACCTTGTTTTTGAAGTAGGCATTGTTCTTCTGCAGCTCTCTCAGAACCTGGTCATGTCGAGTGGCGGTATCTTCAACCGTGCTAATGTGCAACTCTGCCTCAGTCGTTCTCAAAAGGAAATCATTCATGGAGGATTTCAGGTCGTCAATGGAAGAATGGAGTTCAGACGATTTCTTATCAACTTTTCAGAGAAAGACCTCTGTTACCATCCTGAATTTCCCGGAGGAGAGTAGCCAGCATGTCTGGAACTGTCGTCTGAGTTATGAGGGCTAATGCTAATCTTGCTAGCTGTAGCATTATCGTTATCTTGGGAATCAATAACGTTTTGGTCGTCCTTCTTGCCTCTCGGTCGGAGGTCCATGACTCTTTGGGAAGGTAAGTACTTGACAATTTGTCAGCCGATGTTCGAATATTGTTTCAACGTTGTTATTTGGGTAATAATGGAATAACTTTGAAGAGCTCGGTTTGTCAACGTCTGCTCAGCTCCGCGGCATCACGTGCTCCCCATAGTGTACTACTTTAGACCATAGCCCTATTGCACCCTATTCCCAAATATAGTGCACCACATTAGACCAGAGCTCTATGACACCTATATAGTGCACTACTTTAGACCATAGCCCTATTGCACCCTATTCCCAAATATAGTGCACTACTTTAGACCAGAGCTCTATGACACCCTATTCCCTAATTAAGGTTCACTACTTTAGACCAGGGCCCTATGGCACCCTATTCCCTATATAGTGCACTACTTTAGACCAGAGCTCTATGACACACAGACTGGGTGCCAGATTGGAGAGCTTTCTTGGCAGGAAACCATCTTGTTGTTAGGAGCAAAGGGAGTAGATGACACAACAAACTATTTTCCTTCCACCGGTGAAATACATTGTAATGACTGGAGCAAGAGGGCAGTAGACGTGGCTGAGAATCACGTCCTAAAAGGATGGAGGTGGTTGTACTGTGTGATGAATGGAACATTCTGTGTTGATTTAGATATATACATTCAGCCAGAGAGTAAAGGGGAGAGAAGCATTCTGCTTTCCCTGTTCCAAGTACAATAATACTGACAAAAACATTGAAGTGAATGAGTTAGAGTTTGGTGAATAGATTATAGAGTTTTGTGAATAGATTATAGAGTTTGGTGAATAGATTATAGAGTTTTGTGAATAGATTATAGAGTTTGGTGAATAGATTATAGAGTTTGGTGAATAGATTATAGAGTTTGGTGAATGGGTTAGAGTTTGGTGAATAGATTTTAGAGTTTGGTGAATAGATTATAGAGTTTGGTGAATAGATTATAGATGTATGGTGAATAGATTATAGAGTTTGGTGAATAGATTAGAGAGTTTGGTGAATAGATTATAGAATATGGTGAATAGATGATAGAGTTTGGTGAATAGATTAGAGAGTTTGGTGAATAGATTAGAGAGTTTGGTGAATAGATTAGAGAGTTTGGTGAATAGATTATAGAGTTTGGTAAATAGATTATAGAGTTTGGTGAATAGATTATAGAGTTTGGTGAATAGATTATAGAGTTTGGTGAATAGATTATAGAGTTTGGTGAATAGATTATAGAGTTTGGTGAATAGATTAGGTTAGAGTTTGGTGAATAGATTATAGAGTTTGGTGAATAGATTATAGAGTTTGGTGAATAGATTATAGAGTATGGTGAATAGATTATAGAGTTTGGTGAATAGATTATAGAGTTTGGTGAATAGATTATGAATATATTATAGAGTTTGGTGAATAGATTTAGAGTTTGGTGAGTATGGTGAATAGATTATAGAGTTTGGTGAATAGATTATAGAGTTTGGTGAATAGGTTATAGAGTTTGGTGAATAGATTATAGAGTTTGGTGAATAGATTATAGAGTTTGGTGAATAGATTATAGAGTTTGGTGAATAGATTATAGAGTTTGGTGAATAGATTATAGAGTTTGGTGAATAGATTATAGAGTTTGGTGAATAGATTAGAGAATTTGGTCAATAGATTAGAGAGTATGGTGAATATATTATACAGTTTGGTGAATAGAATAGAGAATATGGTGAGTAGAATAAAGAATATGGTGAATAGGTTAGAGAATATGGTGAGTAGATTATAGAGTGTGGTGAATGTAATTAGAGAGTGTGGTGAATTCAGTTAACATGCCTGAGACCTGAAGATTTAGAAGCTAAACTGTTTACCACATTCTGAAGCTAAGTGGTCTAACACATTCTGAAACTAAGCTGTCTAACACATTCTGAAGCTAAGCTGTCTAACACATTCTGAAGCTAAGTGGTCTAACACATTCTGAAACTAAGCTGTCTAACACATTCTGAAGCTAAGCTGTCTAACACATTCTGAAGCTAAGTGGTCTAACACATTCTGAAGCTAAGTGGTCTAACACATTCTGAAGCTAAGTGGTCTAACACATTCTGAAGCTAAGTGGTCTAACACATTCTGAAGCTAAGTGGTCTAACACATTCTGAAGCTAAGTGGTCTAACACATTCTGAAGCTAAGTGGTCTAACACATTCTGAAGCTAAGTGGTCTAACACATTCTGAAGCTAAGTGGTCTAACACATTCTGAAGCTAAGTGGTCTAACACATTCTGAAGCTAAGTGGCCTAACATATTCTGAAACTAAGTGGTCTAACACATTCTGAAGCTAAGTGGTCTAACACATTCTGAAGCTAAGTGGCCTAACATATTCTTGTGGTGCACAGGAGGCCGAAGGTTCACCACCTTCGATACAAATGATTGAATCGTTCAGTTTGAGAGACTTGTTACTCACCCCTGTTTCTCGCTCCTCAGACCGCCCTCCTGCTCCCGTCAACGTGTCTGTGATGCACCTGAGGGCCGACTCTGCCACCGTCTCCTGGGAGGTACCTGAGGGTGACATCATCATCGGCTTCTCCATCTCACAGCAGGTGATGTGTTCTAGAGTTATTATGTATCCTAATTACTCACCCACAATTATTGTCTCTTTTCATTCCTTGTTCATCTCATTTAACCCAGAATAAAGTATTGCGCAATTAGTCAAACGCGGTAAGAGAAGAGAAGAGAACGAAAGAGCTCCACCCTCTCTCTTTGCAAGTTAAGGACAAGTCTATGGGCCCTCCCCTTTCCCGAAATTCGAAAGACTCTAACACCTGAGAAATGGTGATTTGCCCAAATAACCAGAACTAATGTTGTTCATTCTCTCACTCTTCCCGTTGTATCACGAAAGAATCTACAGTATCGGTAATTGTAGTCTGTCCACCAGAGATTTACATTCCTGTTGACAAAATCTACACATTAAATGGGTGTGTTTACATCTTGGTATAGGGTTAGTCTGCTGAGTGGATTCCACTCTTACGGTGTTTATTCAGTAAATGTCATTGTTGTATATGTGTTAGGTGGGATACTGATACCGTGCTAAATATCTGATGTGTTAGGTGGGATACTGATACCGTGCTAAATATCTGATGTGTTAGGTGGGATACTGATACCGTGCTAAATATCTGATGTGTTAGGTGGGAAACTGATACCGTGCTAAATATCTGATGTGTTAGGTGGGATACTGATACCGTGCTAAATATCTGATGTGTTAGGTGGGATACTGATACCGTGCTAAATATCTGATGTGTTAGGGGGGATACTGATACCGTACTAAATATCTGATGTGTTAGGGGGGATACTGATACCGTGCTAAATATCTGATGTGTTAGGTGGGATACTGATACCGTGCTAAATAATAATAATAAAATAAAATAAACAGAACATAGAACACAGAGAACAAAGCTATATACTGGTGTCGTCAGATCTGGAGGACATGAGAACTGAGCCGTGCACCTGAAAGCCCTATCACCCATAGTTTTTAGGCAGCTGCGGGGCTGCTGAAGGGAGACGGACCTGGAGGTGAGAAGTGTACGTGTGAGGCAGGAGGGTAGAATGAGGTCAGACAGGTACTTGGGTCCAGAGTTGTGGATAGCTTGGTAGGTAGGATGAGGACAGACAGGTACTTGGGTCCAGAGTTGTGGATAGCTTGGTAGGTAGGATGAGGACAGACAGGTACTTGGGGCCAGAGTTGTGGATAGCTTGGTAGGTAGGATGAGGACAGACAGGTACTTGGGGCCAGAGTTGTGGATAGCTTGGTAGGTAGGATGAGGACAGACAGGTACTTGGGGCCAGAGTTGTGGATAGCTTGGTAGGTAGGATGAGGACAGACAGGTACTTGGGGCCAGAGTTGTGGATAGCTTGGTAGGTAGGATGAGGACAGACAGGTACTTGGGGCCAGAGTTGTGGATAGCTTGGTAGGTAGGATGAGGACAGACAGGTACTTGGGGCCAGAGTTGTGGATAGCTTGGTAGGTGTGAACCAAGATTTGTACTCGATGCAGGAACATTTTTTTTTACCTTTATTTAACCAGGCAAGTCAGTTAAGAACATATTCTTATTTTCAATGACGGCCTGGGAACAGTGGGTTAACTGCCTGTTCAGGGGCAGAACGACAGATATTGTACCTTGTCAGCTCGGGGGTTTGAACTCACAACACTCTAACCACTAGGCTACGCTGCCGCCCCCATATGGGGAGCTATTGGAGGTTGAACAGCACTGGAGTGATGTGCTCACAGGGGAGAGGTGTGGGTGAGGACACGTGCAGCACAGTTCTGGACATATTGTAGCCTGTTTAGGCACTTGGCAGATGCTCCAACAAAATGTCTGATGTGCTATGGTGAATAAAGATGTCTGTAAAGCCTGGCCTTCAATTTTACACTGTTTGGTTTTCTCAGCATTACCGAAGGACTTGGTTCACATGCTAATATAAATGACGATGAAGGAAAGTTTGACTCCCACCAAAGCCTCCCAAACTAAGAATCTTAAATAAACCTCAACATGTTTAATATACGGTTCTAGGGTGAATATCCACAGCTGCCAGAGAGCAATTTTCGGGTTGAATAGCTTTGAGAATGCTTAGAATACTTAGAATGCTTAGAATGCTTAGAATAGTGGAACTACCTATGAATACTGATCTCTATTCTCACTCTCTGTGCATACTAGGAAAATAACACCCTCATACCCGTTTCACTTCATGGACTTTTATGGAGTTTTAGTTCCAACCTGATCTAAGGTAGCAGGCGTAAAATAACTGTTTAAGTGCTCTACGTACTCAAACGGAGTGACGGTGGTCTGTTTGCGTCGCTCTCTGTGTAGTTCTGCGTACTTTTGTGTGGCTGAATTTTTGGTATGCGACGCTCAGTCGCTCTCTTTGCATATAGTGTGTCGAGCCCTTTAGGACTGGTTTCCCAGACACAGATTGTTTCTAGTTCTGGACTAAAAAGCATTCTCCACTTTTTAGTTCAGGACTAGGCTTATTTGTGTCCAGGAAACTGGCCCTTATACAACTCACCATCTGTCGAATACAAACAGCATAAAATCACAGTAATTTTCGTTAAAACCTGGAACCAGACAAGGTTGTCCTGTATCGCCTCTTTTAATAGCTTTTGTCATAGAGCCATTTCCCATCTCTTTTAGAAAAGTGAAACTACCTGCTGATTTAAAAAAAAAGGGATATACAGCCTCCTCTCTGTTTAGGTTTTCTAGAATTCCAATGAATTCCAGTTGAAGTCGGAAGTTTACATACACCTAAGCCAAGTACATTTCAACTCAGTTTTTCACAATTCCAGACATTTAATCCTAATAAAAATGTATTGTCTTGGGTCAGTTAGGACCACTTTATTTTAAGAATGTGCAATGTCAGAATGATAGTAGAGAGAATGATTTATTTCAGCTTTTATTTATTTCATCACATTCTCAGTGGGTCAGAAGTTTACATACACTCAATTAGTATTTGGTAGCATTGCCTTTAAATTCATTTGGGTCAAACATTTTGGGTAGCCTTCCACAAGCTTCCCACAATATGTTGGGTGAATTTCTGGCACATTCCTCCTGACAGAGCTGGTGTACCTGAGTCAGGTTTGTAGGTCTCCTTGCTCGCACATGCTTTTTCAGTTCTGCCCACAAATGTTCTATAGGATTGAGGTCAGGACTTTGTGTTGGCCACTCCAATACCTTGACTTTGTTGTCCTTAAACCATTTAGCCACAACTCTGGAAGTATGCTTGAGGTCATTGTCCATTTGGAAGACCCATTTGCGACCAAGCTTTAACTTCCTGACTGATGTCTTGAGATGATGCTTCAAAATATCCACATAATTTTCCCTCCTCATGATGCCATCTACTTTGTGAAGTGCACCAGTACCTCCTGCAACAAAGCACCCCCACAACATGATGCTGCCACCCCCGTGCTTCACGGTTGGGATGGTGTTCTTCGGCTTGCAAGCCTCCCTATTTTTCCTCCAAACATAACGATGGTCGTTATTTCTCCAAAACAGTACAAGCTTTGTCCCAATGTGCAGTTGCAAAACCATAGTCTGGCTTTTTTTATTGCGGTTTTGGAGCAGTGGCTTCTTCCTTGTTGAGCGGCCTTTCAGGTTATGTCGATATAGGACTCGTTTTGCTGTGGATATAGATACTTTTGTACCTGTTTCCTCCAGCATCTTCACAAGGTCCTTTGCTGTTGTTCTGGTATTGATTTGCACGTTTCGCACCAAAGTATGTTAATCTCTAGGAGACAGAACGCGTCTCCTTCCTGAGCGGTATGATGGCTTTGTGGTTCCATGTTGTTTATACTTGCGTACTATTGTTTGTACAGATGAACGTGGTACCTTCAGGTGTTTGGAAATTGCTCCCAAGGATGAACCAGACTTGTGGATATCTACAATTATTTTTCTGGGGTCTGTGCTGCTACTCATCTCCAGCACACATGCACTGTTGGGGCAAGAGACTCTGAACTTACAATGGCCCCAAGTCGTTATATATTTTTCTTGTGCTTTATGCTTTTTTCATCATGACTCCTGCGTGGTTTGTGGACTATGAACTTGCTTGTTTACCCAACCATGGGACAGACTATGTTTGTTCCCACACTTGGGACTGTGACTCTCTATTGGTTACACAGACTATTG
The DNA here is from genome assembly GCF_021184085.1 of Oncorhynchus gorbuscha. Taxonomy (NCBI): domain Eukaryota; kingdom Metazoa; phylum Chordata; class Actinopteri; order Salmoniformes; family Salmonidae; genus Oncorhynchus; species Oncorhynchus gorbuscha. The sequence goes on along the minus strand of NC_060186.1, from coordinate 80,547,338 downwards.
ACCTCCCATCCTATTCTAACCACCCCTCGCCAGCTTTGTTTTCATGCTACCGTAAGAAATTGCTGTACAATAATATCTTGTTGCCATCTGATGATGCACTTTCAGATGTCATAAATCAACACTGCAGAGCTCTCCCTGTCCTCTGCCGTGCCTTGATTGTATTACTGCTAATAATATCTGGAAATGTGCATGTACACACTGGCCCAGCTACCTTTGCTAACCCCAATTCTGACTTGTGCTCTGATATCCGCTTCACTGGTTTCTGCTCTGGTAAAAGCCTGTGTTTTCTGCACGTTAACACTAGAAGCGTATTACCGAAAATTGAAAGTGTGGCTTTGCAGCTCCAATCCAGATGTGTTGGTCATTACTAAGACATGGTTAAGAAATACCTTTCTGGTATGTAACATTTTTCAGTAAGACAGATCTACCAAAGGTGGTGGAGTGGCAATCTTTACCAAGGAACATCTTCAGTGTTGTCTCCACCAAGTCTGTCCCCAAACAATTTGCTGGTTATAAGCATTAAACTTTCAAATAGCTCTTTGTTGATTGTTGCTGGGTATTATCGTCCACCATCAGCACCGGCCTTTACTCTACCTGCAGTAAGTCCCTACCTGTACCCTACCTGCAGTAAGTCCCTACCTGTACCCTACCTGCAGTAAGTCCCTACCTGTACCCTACCTGCAGTAAGTCCCTACCTGTACCCTACCTGCAGAAAGCCCCTTACACTAAGTCTGAATTTGTCGTACTTGGTGATCTAAACTGGGACATGGTAAAATGCCTGACCAAGTCTAAAGCAATGGGACTAAATCTTTCTCAGATTATTCCCACAATGTATGACTCAAACACCCAGAAAAGGCTACTCTCATTGATGTTATCCTCACAAATAATCCTGATAGGTGTCAGTCTGGTGTTTTCTGTAATGACCTTAGTGATCACTGTTTTACAGCTTGTGTTCGTAATGGCTGCTCAGTGAAACGACCTGTCCTGATTTGACATAGAAAAAAACTTTAATAAGCAAGCATTCCTTCATGATCTGGCCTCTGTAAATTTGTATGGAGTCAGCTTGGTCCCCTCAGTCAAATACGCTTGCACCTTCTTTTTTGATATTTTTAGTGCCATTGTTCCAGAAAACAGTTGAAGACCTGGAGAATAAACCTGGCTCCTCACAGCTGCCCCATATCACTTAATGTTGATGATGTTGTTGTTACTGACAAGAAGCAGATGGCTGAGCTCTCCCTGCCCATCCAACATTTCCTCATCTCCCACCCTTCTAATGCGACTTGCCCCGATGCTCCTCCCTTTTTTTCCCCTGCCCCACTACAAAGTTTCTCCCTGCAGTCAGTCACTGAGTCCGAGGTGCTAAAGGAGCTTGACACCCCAAAAAATCTGGGTTAGATGGTTTAGACCCTTTCTTCTTTAAGGTTGCTGCCCCTATCATCACCAAGCCTGTCTCTGACCTTTTTAACCTGTCTCTCCTCTCTGCGGAGGTTCCCATTGCTTGGAAGGCAGCCACAGTGCATCGTTTATTTAAAGGGGGAGATCAAGCTGATCCTAACAGTTAAAGGCGAATTTCTATTTTGCCATTCATCAAAAGTGTTGGAAAAACTTGGCAATAGTCAACTGACTGTCTTTCTTGATATCTATAGTATTCTCTCTGGTGTGCAATCTGGTTTCCTCTCTGATGATGGATGTTTCACTGCAACCTTAAAGGTCCTAAATGATGTCACCATTGCCGTGGATTCTCAGCAATGTTGTGCTGCTATTTTTATTGACTTAGGCAACGCTTTTGATACGATAGACCATTTCATGCTTGTGGGCCGGCTAAGAAGTATTGGTGTCTCTGAGGGGTCTTTGGCCTGGTTTGCTAACTACCTCTCTCAAAGGGTGCAGTGTATAAAGTCAGAATATTTGCTGTCTCAGCCACTGCCTGTCACCAAGGGAGTACCCCAAGGCTCGATCCTCGGCCCCACGCTCTTCTCAATTTACATCAGCAACATAGCTCAGGCAGTAGGAAGTTCTCTCATCCATTTATATGCAGATGATACAGTCTTATACTCAGCTGGCCCCTCCTTGGATTTTGTGTTAAATGCTCTACAACAAAGCTTTCTTAGAGTCCAACAAGATTTCTCTGCCCTTAACCTTGTTCTGAACACCTCCAAAACAAAGGTCCTGTGGTTTGGTAAGAAGAATGCCCCTCTCCCCACAGGTGTTATTACTACCTCTGGGGGTTTAGAGATTGAGGTGATCACCTCATACTAGTACTTGGGAGTATGGCTAGACGGTACACTGTCCTTCTCTCAGCACATATCCAAGATGCAGGCTAAGGTTAAATCTAGAGTTGGTTTCCTTGATTGGAATCGCTCCTTTTTCACCCCAGTTATTACCTGGTACTCCTGTATATAGCCATGTTATTACCTGGTACTTCCTGTATATAGCCATGTTATTACCTGGTACTTCCTGTATATAGCCATGTTATTACCTGGTACTTCCTGTATATAACCATGTTATTACCTGGTACTCCCTGTATATAGCCATGTTATTACCTGGTACTCCCTGTATATAGCCACGTTACTACCTGCTACTCCCTGTATATAGCCATGTTATTACCGGGTACATCCTGTATATAGCCATGTTAATACCTGGTACTCCCTGTATATAGCCATGTTATTACCTGGTACTTCCTGTATATAGACATGTTATTACCTGGTACTCCCTGTATATAACCATGTTATTACCTGGTACTTCCTGTATATAACCATGTTATTACCTGGTACTTCCTGTATATAACCATGTTATTACCTGGTACTTCCTGTATATAACCATGTTATTACCTGGTACTCCCTGTATATAGCCATGTTATTACCTGGTACTTCCTGTATGTAGCCATGTTATTACCTGGTACTCCCTGTATATAGCCATGTTATTACCTGGTACTCCCTGTATATAACCATGTTATTACCTGGTACTTCCTGTATATAGCCATGTTATTACCTGGTACTCCCTGTATATAGCCATGTTATTACCTGGTACTCCCTGTATATAGCCATGTTATTACCTGGTACTCCCTGTATCTTTTTCATCCTTCAGTTGGTAGAGCATGGCGTTTGTAACGCCAGGGTAGTGGGTTCGATCCCCGGGACCACCCATACGTAGAATGTATGCACACATGACTGTAAGTCGCTTTGGATAAAAGCGTCTGCTAAATGGCATATATATATATATATATTATCTTGTAAAACGACCCGTCAGTAAGCATTTCACTATTAGTCTACACCTGTTGTTTACCAAGCATGTGACATAAAAAATTGGATTTGATTTATATGAATACCCTATATCTCTGTCCTGTATTTCAGAGACAGCAGGGCCACACCCAGCGCTTCATCAGGGAGGTGAATACCACCAGCAAGGCCTGTGTTCTGTGGGATCTGGACGAGGAGACGGACTATATTATCCAGGTCCAGTCTATTGGTCTGTATGGAGAGAGTCAGGCCAGCAAGAGGGTCCACTTCAGAACCCTCAAGAAGTCTGACCGCTTCCTGTCCAACAGCTCCAACCAAGGTATTTTTACACTAACCCTGACCCCTAATGTTAAGCCCTAACCCTAACCCTGACCCCTAACCCTGACCCCTAACCCTGACCCCTAACCCTAACCCTCACCCCTAACCCTGACCCCTAATCCTGACCCCTAACCCTGACCCCTAATCCTGACCCCTGACCCCTAACCCTGACCCCTAACCCTGACCCCTAACCATTCCCCACCAACAGCTCCAACCAAGGTACATTTACACTAACCCTGACCCCTAACCCCTACCATTCCCCACCAACAGCTCCAACCAAGGTACATTTACACTAACCCTGACCCCTAACCCCTACCATTCCCCACCAACAGCTCCAACCAAGGTACATTTACACTAACCCTGACCCCTAACCCTTTCCATTCCCCACAAACAGCTCCAACCAAGGTAGCCCTTACCCTACCCCTAATGTTGACCCCTTTCTCTGACCCCCAACTCCGACTCTGACCCTAACCTTGACCCCTAACTCCTTGCACTTGCACTTCAGTTTTATATAGAACCTTCATATGGGCTATGGGATTTGTGTGTTCGTTTTCCTTTATCCATTCAGTGTCTATTGTGACGTTTTAATGAGGTGCTGATCATAGAAAATGTCAATGTCATTGTAATTTACGGGTAATTTACAATGCCTGTTTATCGATGTCTGTCTAGGGCGGTATGGCTCTAGGGCCTTCGTTGCTGCATTACATAAGTTCTCTTTTACTAGTTGGAGCGAGTGGTCGCATCTGCACTTCGCTCCCGCGGGTAGTATAACTTTTTCATTATATTTCATTATAGCACAACGGTTTGATTTGTCTAATCTTAGCAATTTCTGCTTAGCTAGCTACATAGCCGTCTTTGTATCAAAGATAATTGCGTAATTATCGTATTTCACCGTCCTAACGTAGTCTTCACTAGCCAGCTAGCTAACGTCCACTGATTAGCTGCACTGGAGAAACTATTACACTCAACTGAACGACTTGATTAGTGTAGTGTTAGCTTGCTACATAGCTGTCTTTGCTGTCTTCGTATCATCGTATCCAAGATAATTGTGTTGTTTAGGTTTAGAGTGTGTAGTCTTAGAGTGATTATCTTAATTTACCGAGGTTAGCTAGCCAGCTATTTGTCGTCCTTAACGTAGGTGACTCTGCTAGCTAGCCAACGCTAGCCAACGTCTACCGAATAGACTCACAACCCGGTCGCATTCACAGGTAGTATCACATTTTCACTTAATTTCATTACAGTACAACGGTTTGATTTGTTTGATCGTAGCTAGCGACATAGCTAGCTACATAGCCGTCTTTGTATCAAAGATAATTGTGTAGTCTAGAGCGATTTTCTAGGTTCGCTAGCCAGCTATTGTCGTTCTTTTAACGCCCGTAACGTAAACAACACTGTTAGCTAGCCAGCTAGCCCCCGAATAGCAACACTGCAGAAACTATTACACTCAACGGAACGACTTGATTAGTGTAGTGTCAACAACGCACCCACTGCCAGCTAGCCTACTTCAGCAGTACTGTATCATTTTAATCATTTTAGTCAATAAGATTCTTGCGACGTAAGCTTAACTTTCTGAATATTCGAGACGTGTAGTCCACTTGTCATTCCAATCTCCTTTGCATTAGCGTAGCCTCTTCTGTAGCCTGTCAACTATGTGTCTGTTTATCCCTGTTCTCTCCTCTCTGCACAGACCATACAAACGCTCCACACCGCGTGGCCGCGGCCACCCTCTCTGGTGGTCCCATACGACCACGTGGAGTTCCAGGTCTCCGGTAGCCTCTGGAACTGCCAATCTGCGGTCAACAAGGCAGAGTTCATCTCAGCCTATGCCTCCCTCCAGTCCCTCGACTTCTTGGCACTGACGGAAACATGGATCACCACAGACAACACTGCTACTCCTACTGCTCCTCTTCGTCCGCCCACGTGTTCTCGCACACCCCGAGAGCGTCTGGTCAGCGGGGTGGTGGCACCGGGATCCTCATCTCTCCCAAGTGGTCATTCTCTCTTTCTCCCCTTACCCATCTGTCTATCGCCTCCTTTGAATTCCATGCTGTCACAGTTACTAGCCCTTTCAAGCTTAACATCCTTATCATTTATCGCCCTCCAGGTTCCCTCGGAGAGTTCATCAATGAGCTTGATGCCTTGATAAGCTCCTTTCCTGAGGACGGCTCACCTCTCACAGTTCTGGGCGACTTTAACCTCCCCACGTCTACCTTTGACTCTTTCCTCTCTGCCTCCTTCTTTCCACTCCTCTCCTCTTTTGACCTCACCCTCTCACCTTCCCCCTACTCACAAGGCAGGCAATACGCTCGACCTCATCTTTACTAGATGCTGTTCTTCCACTAACCTCATTGCAACTCCCCTCCAAGTCTCCGACCACTGCCTTGTATCCTTTTCCCTCTCGCTCTCATCCAACACCTCCCACACTGCCCCTACTCGGATGGTATCGCGCCGTCCCAACCTTCGCTCTCTCTCCCCGCTACTCTCTCCTCTTCCATCCTATCATCTCTTCCCTCCGCTCAAACCTTCTCCCACCTATCTCCTGATTCTGCCTCCTCAACCCTCCTCTCCTCCCTCTCTGCATCCCTTGACTCTCTATGTCCCCTATCCTCCAGGCCGGCTCGGTCCTCCCCTCCCGCTCCGTGGCTCGATGACTCATTGCGAGCTCACAGAACAGGGCTCCGGGCAGCCGAGCGGAAATGGAGGAAAACTCGCCTCCCTGCGGACCTGGCATCCTTTCACTCCCTCCTCTCTACATTTTCCTCCTCTGTCTCTGCTGCTAAAGCCACTTTCTACCACGCTAAATTCCAAGCATCTGCCTCTAACCCTAGGAAGCTCTTTGCCACCTTCTCCTCCCTCCTGAATCCTCCTCCCCCTCCCCCTCCTCCCTCTCTGCAGATGACTTCGTCAACCATTTTGAAAAAGAAGGTCGACGACATCCGATCCTCGTTTGCTAAGTCAAACGACACCGCTGGTTCTGCTCACACTGCCCTACCCTGTGCTCTGACCTCTTTCTCCCTCTCTCTCCAGATGAAATCTCGCGTCTTGTGACGGACGGCCGCCCAACAACCTGCCCGCTTGACCCTATCCCCCTCCCCTCTTCTCCAGACCATTTCCGGAGACCTTCTCCCTTACCTCACCTCGCTCATCAACTCATCCCTGACCGCTGGCTACGTCCCTTCCGTCTTCAAGAGAGCGAGAGTTGCACCCCTTCTGAAAAAACCTACACTCGATCCCTCCGATGTCAACAATTACAGACCAGTATCCCTTCTTTCTTTTCTCTCCAAAACTCTTGAATGTGCCGTCCTTGGCCAGCTCTCCCGCTATCTCTCTCTGAATGACCTTCTTGATCCAAATCAGTCAGGTTTCAAGACTAGTCATTCAACTGAGACTGCTCTCCTCTGTATCACGGAGGCGCTCCGCACTCTAAAGCTAACTCTTCTCCTCTGCTCTCATCCTTCTAGATCTATCGGCTGCCTTCGATACTGTGAACCATCAGATCCTCCTCTCCACCCTCTCCGAGTTGGGCATCTCCGGCGCGGCCCACGCTGGATTGCGTCCTACCTGACAGGTCGCTCCTACCAGGTGGCGTGGCGAGAATCTGTCTCCTCACCACGCGCTCTCACCACTGGTGTCCCCAGGGCTCTGTTCTTGGCCCTCTCCTATTCTCGCTATACACCAAGTCACTTGGCTCTGTCATAACCTCACATGGTCTCTCTTATCATTGCTATGCAGACGACACACAATTAATCTTCTCCTTTCCCCCTTCTGATGACCAGGTGGCGAATCGCATCTCTGCATGTCTGGCAGACATATCAGTGTGGATGACGGATCACCACCTCAAGCTGAACCTCGGCAAGACGGAGCTGCTCTTCCTCCCGGGAAGGACTGCCCGTTCCATGATCTCGCCATCACGGTTGACAACTCCATTGTGTCCTCCTCCCAGAGCGCCAAGAACCTTGGCGTGATCCTGGACAACACCCTGTCGTTCTCAACCAACATCAAGGCGGTGGCCCGTTCCTGTAGGTTCATGCTCTACAACATCCGCAGAGTACGACCCTGCCTCACACAGGAAGCGGGGCAGGTCCCTAATCCAGGCACTTGTCATCTCCCGTCTGGATTACTGCAACTCGCTGTTGGCTGGGCTCCCTGCCTGTGCCATTAAACCCCTTCAACTCATCCAGAACGCCGCAGCCCGTCTGGTGTTCAACCTTCCCAAGTTCTCTCACGTCACCCCGCTCCTCCGTTCTCTCCACTGGCTTCCAGTTGAAGCTCGCATCCGCTACAAGACCATGGTGCTTGCCTACGGAGCTGTGAGGGGAACGGCACCTCAGTACCTCCAGGCTCTGATCAGGCCCTACACCCAAACAAGGGCACTGCGTTCATCCACCTCTGGCCTGCTCGCCTCCCTACCACTGAGGAAGTACAGCTCCCGCTCAGCCCAGTCAAAACTGAAGCTGCCCTGGCCCCCAATGGTGGAACAAACTCCCTCACGACGTAGGACATGAGTCAATCACCACCTTCCGGAGACACCTGAAACCCCACCTCTTTACGGAATACCTAGGATAGGATAAGTAATCCCTCTCACCCCCCCCTTAAGTTTTAGATGCACTATTGTAAAGTGACTGTTCCACTGGATGTCATAAGGTGAATGCACCAATTTGTAAGTCGCTCTGGATAAGAGCGTCTGCTAAATGACTTAAATGTAATGTAATGTAAATGTAATAATGGAGCAGAAGTGTTTTGAGAGGCACATCATGTTCTATCACACCTGAGATACCTTCTGGA
>NC_060186.1:80483996-80533996 GCF_021184085.1 Oncorhynchus gorbuscha | reverse complement strand
GCCGCCCCGCCTCTATATAGTTGGGTAATGTAGAGTGGAAAACGACATATCTTTGTAGTGATCAAAGTGTAATTAATAACTTCACTTCTATGCTCCAATGGATATTTGACGTCTGTTTTGTTTGTTTGGTTGTTTTTACCCATCGACCAATCGGTGCTCTTCTTTACGAGGCATTGGAAAACATCCCTGGTCTTTGTGGTTGAATCTGTGTTTGAAATTCACTGCTCGACTGAGGGACCTTGCAGATAATTGTATGTGTGTGGTACAGAGGTCATTTAAAAATGGTTAGTGACTATTCTCGCACAGTAGTTCCTATGTAGATGCTGGATCCATTTTATAAACCTGTCTCCAATAAAACATACCTTAAATAGTTTAGATAGCTTGTTCAAAGGCCGTTTCGGCGTCAAGAGATATAACAACAAGGTCCACGTTGGGTAACCTCTGTGAATACATCATGTTGAAGAGGCGCCTAAGATTGAAGAATGAGTTTCTGTTAGGGATAAAGCCAGTCTTTTTTTAATATTACCTTTATTTAACCAGACAAGTCAGTTAAGAACAAATTCTTATTTTCAATGACGGCCTGGGAACAATGGGTTAACTGCCTGTTCAAGGGCAGAATGACAGATTTGTACCTTGTCAGCTCGGGGGTTTGAACTTGCAACCTTCCGGTTACTAGTCCAACGCTCTAACCACTAGGCTACGCTGCCGAATCAACTAAAGTGCCTGTAGAGTTTTTGCTAAGATCTTTTGGTCTGCATTGAAGAGAGATATGGAATCTGGCATTGGTGTCCTTAGGCGAAGAGAGTAATTCCCCAAGATACAGATTTAACTTTGTGTATCATTTGGTTGCTTTCAGTTTTTCGACAGTTGTTTGGCAAGTAATTTGTGCGGTTTGTCACCAAACTAAAAATATTTGTGCTTGTTATAAGAGAAAATATTTTGCCATTTTAGCTGAGAGAATCCGATTATCTTCAAATTTTATTTTATTTATGTTTCTCCATAGATGGATGACTATCATTCTCCATATCCAGTAAGTGAATTTATTTGTCAAATTCTACAAAATGTTCTCTGTTTTTCTCCTGGCAGCCTGAAAGGACATGATACAACCTCTCAAATAAGCATTCAGTGTTTCCCCACAATACTGCTAGGTATATCTCATTCTGTGTTGTTGTTGGTATCAAAATAAAATGTATATTTGTTCTTGAAGATGTTCACAGAATGTCAGCTGAGGGTTAAACCTCTAGACCCTCTCTTGATACGATGTCGCAGGGAAAAAGGTGAGTGGGACTGCGGTCAGAAAGGATCATATTCACATTACAGGTATAAGGGACTAATTTAGCATCAACCAAAAAGTTGTCAATTAGGTTATAAACATTGTGAACATGAGAAATGATTATTCCTGTAAGATAGGAGATGATCCACATAGCAAATAAGTTAGAAGTTTTGACGTCTTCAAGAATTTGCTTGAATAGAGACAGAGAGACAGACAGAGAGAGAGAGAGAGACAGAGACAGACAGAGAGAGAGAGAGAGAGAGAGAGAGAGAGAGAGAGAGAGAGAGAGAGAGAGAGAGAGACAGACAGACAGAGAGACAGACAGAGAGAGACAGAGAGAGAGACAGAGAGAGAGACAGAGAGACAGACAGACAGACAGAGACAGACAGACAGACAGAGACAGACAGAGACAGAGAGACAGAGAGAGACAGAGACAGAGAGAGACAGAGACAGACAGACAGACAGAGAGACAGACAGAGAGAGAGAGAAAGAAAGACAGAGAGAGAGACAGAGAGAGAGAGAGAGACCGACAGAGAGAGAGAGACAGACAGAGGTACGCCGGGTAGAGGTTCTATCCAAATATTGGTCTAGTACACGGTTAAGGTCCCCCCACCAATGACCAGGTTTAGTATGGGAGATATCTGGAATCAGGGCAAGGACTCTTTTGAAAAAGGTGAGGTTATCAATGTTTGGCCCATAAATATTCAGTAGAGTTAGAGAAGTAGAATGGGTCAATCCTATCCCTTTCTATTTGTACTAGTGGTTTTATGTAGAAAGGGAATTTCTTTCCGTACCAGAATCGCTGTGCCTCTCGTTTTGGCGGAGAAGCTAGAATGAATAACTTGAATGAATAACCACCTACATTTGAGTCTGCTATGAGAATTGTTTTTCAGATGGGCTTCTTGCAAAAAATATAATATCAGAAGAAAGTGATTTCATGTGGGCTAGGACCTTGTCTCTCTTGATTGGTTTGTTTAAATCCTTGACATTCCAGGAAGTAAATGTAAGCCCCGCCTTCCTCTCGTTTGTAGTTCCTATGGTGGCCTGCATAACGGGCAACTCAATAAAAAAGTATGAAAAGCACCAAACCATCAAGAGCAGCATACAGTGCCTTCTGAAAATATTCAGACCCCTTGACTAGTTCCACATTTTTGTTACGTTACAGCCTTATTGTAAAATTTATTAAATTAGTTTTTTTCCCTCAACAATCTACACACAATAACCCATAATGACAAAGCAAAAACAGGTTATTGAAAGTTTTGCAAATGTATAAAAAAATTTAACAGAAATACCTCATTTATTCAGACCCTTTGCTATGAGACTCGAAATTGAGCTCAGGTGCATCATGTTTCCAATGACCATCCTTGAGATGTTTCTACAACTTGTTTGGAGTCCACCTGTGGTAAATTAAATTAATTGGACATGATTTGGAAAGGCAGACACCTGTCTATATTAGGTCCCACAGTTGACAGTGCATGTCAGAGCAAAAACCAAGCAATGAGGTCGAAGGAATTGTCCGTAGAGCTCAGAGACAGGATTGTGTCAAGGCACAGATCTGGGGAAGGGTACCAAAAAAATTCTGCAGCATTGAAGGTTCCCAAGAACACAGTGGCACAATCGGGGTAGAAGGGCCTTGGTCAGGGAGGTGACCCAGAAACCAATGCTCACTCTGAACCTTCCAGAAGGACAACCATCTCTGCAGCACTCCACTAATAAGGCCTTTACGGTAGAGTGGCCAGATGGATGCCACTCCTCAGAAAAAGGCACATGACAGCCCGCTTGGAGTTTGCCAAAATGCACCTAAAGACTCTCAGACCATGACAAACAAGATGCTCTGGTCTGATGAAACCAAGATTGAACTCTTTGGCCTGAATGCCAAGCGTCACGTCTGGAGAAAACCTGTCACCATCCCTACAGTGAAGCATGGTGGTGGCAGCATCATGCTGTGGGGATGTTTTTCAGCAGGTGACTGGGAGACTAGTCAGGATAGAGGCAAAGATGAATGGCGCAAAGTACAGAGAGATTGATGATGAAAACCTGCTCCAGAGCGCTCGAGACCTCAGACTGGAGCGAAGGTTCATCTTCCAACAGGACAACAAATGACACCGATTTTCGTACACTAGTGAGTGGCCACAATCAACAGCCTGATCAACTCTTATGTGAAGGAGATGTGTCGTGCTGCATGAGGCAAATGGTTGTCACACCAGATACTGACTGGTTTTCCGGCCCGTTCCATACCTTTTTTTAAGGTACACTGTAGATACACAAGTATGTGGACACACCTTCAAATTAGTGGATTTGTCTATTTCAGCCACATTCGTTGCTGACAGGTGTATAAATTCAAGCACCCAGCCATGTAATCTCCATAGACAAACATTGGCAGTAGAATGGCCTTACTGAAGAGCTCAGTCACTTTCAATGTGGCACCGTCATAGGATGCATCTTTCCAATAAGTCAGTTCATCAAATTTCTGCCCTGCTAAAGCTGGCCCTTTTAAAATGTAAGTGCTGTTACTGTGAAGCAGAAACGTCTAGGAGCAACAACGGCTCAGCCGTGAAGTGGTAGGCCACACAAGCTCACAGAACGGGACCGTCGAGTGATGAAGCGAGTAGCTCGTAAAAATCGTCTGTCCACGGTTGCAACACTCACTACCGAGTTCCAAACTGCCTCTGGAAGCAACGTCAGCACAGGGACTGTTCGTCGGGAGCTTCATAAAATGGGCTTCTGTCACGCCCTGATCTGTTTCACCAATCAGTGTGCTTGTCTCCACCCCCCCTCCAGGTGTCGCCCATTTTCCCCATTATCCCCTGTGTACTTATACCTGTGTTTTCTGTTTGTCTGATGCCAGTTTGTCTTGTTTGTCAAGCTTACCAGCGTTTGTCCTGTCTTTGCTCCTGTCTTTTCCCAGTCTCTCTTTTTTTCACCCTCCTGATTTTCACCCTTGCCTGTCCTGACCCTGAACCCGCACGCCTGACCGGCCTGTCATCCTGTACCTTTGTCTCTGTTGCTGTTGCTGTAATAAACATTGTTACCTCGACACGGTCTGCATCTGGGTCTTACCTTATCCTGATAGGTTTCCATGGCAGAGCAGCTGCACACAAGCCTAAGATCACGATACGCAATGCCAAGCGTCGGATTGAGAGGTGTAAAGCTCGCCGCCATTGGACTCTGGGGCAGTGGAAACGAGTTCTCTGGAGGGAGGAATCACTCTTCACCATCTGGCAGTCCAACAGACGAATCTGTGTTTGGCGGATTCCAGGAGAATGCTACCTGCCTGAATGCGTAGTGCCAACTGTAAAGTTTGGTGGAGGAGGAATAATGGTCCTGGGGCTGTTTTTCTTGGTTCGGGCCCATTAGTTCCAGTGAAGGGAAATCTTAACGCTACAGCATACAATGACATTCTAGACGGTTTTGGTGCTTCCAACATTGTGGCAACAGTTTAGGGAAGGCCCTTTATTGTTTCAGCATGACAATACACCCGTGCACAAAGCAAGGTCCATAGAGAAATGTTTTTTTGAGATTGGTATTGAAGAACTTTACTGGCCTGCACAGAGCCCTGACCTCAACCCCATCGAACACCTTTGGGATGAATTGGACTGCTGACTGTGAGCCAGGCCTAATCGCCCAACATTAGTGCCCGACCTCACTAATGCTCTTGTGGCTGAATGGAAGCAAGTCCCCCTCAGCAATGTTCCAACATCTAGTGGAAAGCCTTCCCAGAAGAGTGGAGGCTGTTATAGCAGCAATGTTCCAACATCTAGTGGAAAGCCTTCCCAGAAGAGTGGAGGCTGTTATAGCAGCAATGTTCCAACATCTAGTGGAAAGCCTTCCCAGAAGAGTGGAGGCTGTTATAGCAGCAATGTTCCAACATCTAGTGGAAAGCCTTCCCAGAAGAGTGGAGGCTGTTATAGCAGCAATGTTCCAACATCTAGTGGAGAGCCTTCCCAGAAGAGTGGAGGCTGTTATAGTAGCAAAGAGGGAACTATAACTCCATATTTATACCCATGATTTTGGAATGAGATGTTCGACGAGCAGCTGTCCACGTACTTTTGTCCATGCAGTATATATAGTGCACTACTTTTGACCAGAGCTCTATGGGCCCTGGTTAAATAGTAGTACACTATAAAGGGAATAGGGTGCCTTTTCCCCATAGGGCTCTGGTCAAAAGTAGTGCACTGTAAAGGGAATAGGGTGCCTTTTCCCCATAGGGCTCTGGTCAAAAGTAGTGCACTATAAAGGGAATAGGGTGCCATATGGGATTCAAAAAAGAGAGTTTCTCTTTGCTCTCAGAACAGTCTTCAGGCCAGCTGGGAAATACACTGAGTGAAGTTTTAATATATTTTATTTACACAGTTTTCTAAAAGGGGATAAATCTGTCCCCGGATACACACTTCAGCATCTCACAAGGTACCCTATAGTACAGGAAATAGGATGCCATTTGAGACACATCTAAGTGTGGGGACTTACCCCTCAGGAACAGGAAACAGGAAACAGCAACTGTAACACTACAGTGTTCTAAAAGGAGAGTAAATAAAGACTATAGTTCAATTGCATTACTGCCTAGTAAATAAAGAGAGGCCTGTATGTGCTGTCAAAACACATCTGAGAAAAGAGGTTACAAATTAGTGTGAAACTTCAACATGTTCTGACTGCTGAGTCACTATCTAAAACAAAACGTTCAGTCTGACAGCAGACAACCGTTACAGAGAGCAACACTGGCTGCTCCCCAACAAGCTATAGCTGTAGACATACTGTCTGTCTGTCTGTCTGTCTGTCTGTCTGTCTGTCTGTCTGTCTGTCTGTCTGTCTGTCTGTCTGTCTGTCTGTCTGTCTGTCTGTCTGTCTGTCTGTCTGTCTGTCTGTCTGTCTGTCTGTCTGTCTGTCTGTCTGTCTGTCTGTCTGTCTGTCTGTCTGTCTGTCTGTCTGCCTGCCTGCCTGCCTGCCTGTCTGTCTGTCTGTCTGTCTGTCTGTCTGTCTGTCTGTCTGTCTGTCTGTCTGTCTGTCTGTCTGTCTGTCTGTCTGTCTGTCTGTCTGTCTGTCTGTCTGTCTGTCTGTCTGTCTGTCTGTCTGTCTGTCTGTCTGTCTGTCTGTCTGTCTGTCTGTGTTGTCTCTGTCTGTCTGTTTTGAGCATGTGTGATGTACACAAATGCACATTTCTTAACAAAACAGCAGATAAACACAAATACACCTTCATCAAATTAATGGTGCTGATTGTCTACAACTGGACTGGAGAGATCTCTCAAGACTCGTTCCGGATGTCAATCGAATCATCACCATTAAACAATCCTTGATGAGGGGGAGGGAGGGAGGAGGGAGGGGGAGAGAGAGAGAGAGAGAGAGAGAGAGAGAGAGAGAGAGAGAGAGAGAGAGAGAGAGAGAGAGAGAGAGAGAGAGAGAGAGAGAGAGAGAGAGAGAGAGAGAGAGAGAGAGAGAGAGAGAGAGAGAGAGAGAGAGAGAGAGAGAGAGAGAGAGAGAGAGAGAGAGAGAGAGAGAGAGAGAGAGAGAGAGAGAGAGAGAGAGAGAGAGAGAGAGAGAGAGAGAGAGAGAGAGAGAGAGAGAGAGAGAGAGAGAGAGAGAGAGAGAGAGAGAGAGAGAGAGAGAGAGAGAGAGACAGAGACAGAGACAGAGACAGAGACAGAGACAGAGAGAGAGATGGCCAACTTAGTGGGAGTCCATCAGGTTTATTGATTGTGTGTACAATTGCATCTGCTGAGTAGAAACTGGGGAGTGGTTGCATTGATTTTGTATCAGGACTGTAAAGTCTGTAGTCCAAAAACATTATTTTTTACCCCATCAGCCCTTGCACTAGCCACTTTCCCTTGGAGGGGGGGGGGGGTCCCAGTCGAAATCGGATGCAGTTTGATTATCGTCTTAAAGTAGAGCTCCGTTTCACTAACTTTCTCCTCTCGGCCCCCCATGATTTTTGTAGGGATGGTCACTTGTGCGGATGATATGACCCACAATTCAATGCAAACTGTAGTCACATGTCATACGAAGTGTCAAATGTAATCAACACTGCTGTATCATGATGCTAGCTTGCTAAAATAAAAAATAAATATATATAAGCATTGATTTTAGCAAATTGGCAAATTGGCTTCAAATCAAATGTTATTGGTCACATACACGTGGTTAGCAGATGTTAATGCGAGGGTAGCGAAGTGCTTCTAGTTCCGACTGTGCAGTAATATCGAACGAGTGATCTATCAATTTCACTACAACTACCTTATACACACAAATGTAAAAGGATGGAATAAGAATATGAACATATATGGATGAGCGATGGCCGAACGGCATAGGCAAGATGCAGTAGATGGTGTAGAGTACAGTACATACATATGAGATGAGTCATGTAGGATATGTAAACATTATAGAAAGTGGCATTCCACCATGCTACAGGTTATAGGATGGGAGAGGGAAGGAAATTGATCCTTAGTTTTGGCCAATCCCTTTAAATTAGGATTATTAAAAGTGGAGATTGATGTGTGATTTTGACCAGCACTTCCTCTCCTCTGGGGCTGAATAGCGCTTCCTCTCCTCTGGGGCTGACTGGCACTTCCTCTCCTCTGGGGCTGAAAAGCACTTCCTCTCCTCTGGGGCTGAATAGCGCTTCCTCTCAGCCCCTGGGGCTGACTGGCACTTCCTCTCCTCTGGGGCTGACTGGCACTTCCTCTCCTCTGGGGCTGACTGGCACTTCCTCTCCTCTGGGGCTGAAAAGCACTTCCTCTCCTCTGAGGCTGACCAGCACTTCCTCTCCTCTGGGGCTGAATAGCACTTCCTCTCCTCTGGGGCTGACCAGCACATCTTCTCCTCTGGGAATGTGATAGGAGGACAATGGTGGCCCTTTTAGATGAATGGCTGTCTCTATGGCCGATCCTACCAAGATAGACTGAGTTATTCAACATTCGTCTAGGTCCCCAGGATGTCGGGATATTCCTTCAATACCGGCCACAAGGGGCAACGGTGAGCACTATTACCATCAAGTAGGCTGTTGGCTTGCTCGAGTGTGGATCTAATTGGCACATTTCAATTATTATTATTTGTAACGATTCTCTGGGATTGTCCATTTGTAAATTGGAATTCAGTCGAAACTCATTACTCCTCACACATCCTTTCTATTAAGAGGTGTAAATTCACTTCAAATAAAGTTGTGTTGGTTTGATTTGAATGTGACCTCTAGAGGCCTCAGACTGCACTGATCCAGGCTCCTGTTGGTGCAGACTGGTTCTGACTACTTTGGACTGGTACTGAGTGGTTCTGACTACTTTGGACTGGTACTGACTGGTTCTGACTACTTTGGACTGGTACTGACTGGTTCTGACTACTTTGGACTGGTACTGACTGGTTCTGACTCGTACCGACCACGGTTGTTGTCTCTCTCATAAATGTTCATCTTTGTAGTCTTTGGATTTACCCAGGGTGTCTTGTTTACTATCTTGGTAGTGACCCGAGCTTTCCTCTCCCATATATGGTCATCTTTGGCTTTACACTGGGTGTCTTCTGACTTGGTTCTGACCAGGGCTGTTGTCTGTCTTGTGTTGTCTTTCTAAGTTCTGACTGGTTCTGACTGGTTCTGACTGGTTCTGACTGGTTCTGACCAGGGCTGTTGTCTGTCTTGTGTTGTCTTTCTAAGTTCTGACTGGTTCTGACTGGTTCTGACTGGTTCTGACCAGGGCTGTTGTCTGTCTTGTGTTGTCTTTCTAAGTTCTGACTGGTACTGACTGGTTCTGACTGGTTCTGACCAGGGCTGTTGTCTGTCTTGTGTTGTCTTTCTAAGTTCTGACTGGTTCTGACTGGTTCTGACTGGTTCTGACAGGTACTGACTGGTTCTGACTGGTTCTGACTGGTTCTGACAGGTACTGACTGGTTCTGACTGGTTCTGACTGGTTCTGACTGGTTCTGACCAGGTCTGTTGTTTTTCTCTCTCTGCGGTGGTTATAGATAAGTCACATACATTCAAGACTAGACTTGTGTTTTGGTAGTGACAGGGTCTGGGTGTTTTGGTATTAACAGGGTCTGGGTGTTTTGGTAGTGACAGGATCTGGGTGTTTTGGTAGTGACAGGGTCTGGGTGTTTTGGTAGTGACAGGGTCTGGGTGTTTTGGTATTAACAGGGTCAGGGTGTTTTGGTAGTGACAGGGTCTGGGTGTTGTGGTATTAACAGGGTCTGGGTGTTTTGGTATTAACAGGGTCTGGGTGTTTTGGTATTAACAGGGTCTGGGTGTTTTGGTAATGACAGGGTCTGGGTGTTTTGGTAGTGACAGGGTCTGGGTGTTTTGGTATTGACAGGATCTGGGTGTTTTGGTAGTGACAGGGTCAGGGTGTTTTGGTATTAACAGGGTCTGGGTGTTTTGGTATTAACAGGGTCTGAGTGTTTTGGTATTAACAGGGTCTGGGTGTTTTGGTATTAACAGGGTCTGGGTGTTTTGGTATTAACAGGGTCTGGGTGTTTTGGTATTAACAGGGTCAGGGTGTTTTGGTATTAACAGGGTCAGGGTGTTTTGGTATTGACAGGATCTGGGTGTTTTGGTATTAACAGGATCTGGGTGTTTTGGTAGTGACAGGGTCTGGGTGTTTTGGTAGTGACAGGATCTGGGTGTTTTGGTATTAACAGGATCTGGGTGGTTTGGTATTAACAGGGTCAGGGTGTTTTGGTATTAACAGGATCTGGGTGTTTTGGTAGTGACAGGGTCTGGGTGTTTTGGTAGTGACAGGATCTGGGTGGTTTGGTAGTGACAGGGTCTGGGTGTTTTGGTAGTGACAGGGTCTGGGTGTTTTGGTATTAACAGGGTCTGGGTGTTTTGGTAGTGACAGGGTCTGGGTGTTTTGGTATTAACAGGATCTGGGTGTTTTGGTATTAACAGGATCTGGGTGTTTTGGTATTAACAGGATCTGGGTGTTTTGGTAGTGACAGGGTCTGGGTGTTTTGGTAGTGACAGGGTCTGGGTGTTTTGGTATTGACAGGGTCTGGGTGTTTTGGTAGTGACAGGGTCTGGGTGTTTTGGTAGTGACAGGGTCAGGGTGTTTTGGTATTAACAGGGTCTGGGTGGTTTGGTATTAACAGGATCTGGGTGGTTTGGTATTAACAGGGTCAGGGTGGTTTGGTATTAACAGGGTCTGGATGTTTTGGTATTAACAGGGTCTGGGTGTTTTGGTATTAACAGGATCTGGGTGGTTTGGTATTAACAGGGTCAGGGTGGTTTGGTATTAACAGGGTCTGGGTGTTTTGGTATTAACAGGGTCTGGGTGGTTTGGTATTAACAGGGTCTGGGTGGTTTGGAATGTACAGGGTCTGGGTGGTTTGGAATGGACAGGGTCTGTGGTCTGTACAGATACAGAGGTCCCATACTCCTCTCTTCACATTGGAATTCTTATCTTCATTTTGCCAAAACATCATCATCCCTCAGTAACTTCAAGCATAGACAAGGGATCAACCTGATGAACCAAACTCCCCTCATTTTTGCACATTTTAAAATCACATTTACATAAGTATTCAGACCATTTGCTCAATACTCCAGGTGAAACTGGTTGAGAGACTGCCAAAAGTGTGCACAGCTGTCATCAAGGCAAAGGGTGGCTACTTTGAAGAATTTAAAAATCAAAAATATATTTTGAATTGTTATATTTTTTTTAGTTTCTACTTTATTCCATATGTTTAATTTTATAGTGTTGATGTCTTCACTATTATTCTACAATGTAGAAAATAGTTTTTTTTAATAAAGGAAAACTCTTGAATGAGTAGGTGTGTCCAAACTTTTGACTGGTACTGTATATATATATTCTTCTTGTTTTTGGTGTGGTTTTCATATAATCCCATTTACGTTTCCAACCTCACCTGCTCACCATTTTAACAGTGCTTTTATCTGCTCTGTTCTGTCTTTCACTTGTTTTCTTTGGTGCAAAAGAATATATAGAAAAAGGGTCTGTTGTCTCTGTCCGTCACTACAGATGACCCTGCAGTGGAAGGTCTGGACAAGACACGGCAGCTCCAGACAGGAGAGGCGATCATCATTGTGGTCGTGCTGCTCATGTGGGCAGGTAAGGAAAAGGACAGGTCAGGTAAGGAAAAGGACAGAGCAGCTAAGGAAAAGGACAGGGCAGCTAAGGAAAAGGACAGGGCAGGTAAGGAAAAGGACAGGTAAGGAAAAGGACAGGGCAGGTAAGGAAAAGGACAGGTACGGAAAAGGACAGGTACGGAAAAGGACAGGTACAGAAAAGGACAGGTACAGAAAAGGACAGGGTAGGTAAGGAAAAGGACAGGGCAGGTACGGAAAAGGACAGGGCAGGTACGGAAAAGGACAGGTACGGAAAAGGACAGGTAAGGAAAAGGACAGGTAAGGAAAAGGACAGGTAAGGAAAAGGACAGGTACTGAAAAGGACAGGTAAGGAAAAGGACAGATAAGGAAAAGGACAGGTACGGAAAAGGACAGAGCATGTAAGGAAAAGGACAGGTAAGGAAAAGGACAGGTAAGGAAAAGGACAGGTACGGAAAAGGACAGGTAAGGAAAATGACAGAGCAGGTAAGGAAAAGGACAGGGAAGGTAAGGAAAAGGACAGGTAAGGAAAAGGACAGGGCAGGTAAGGAAAATGACAGGGCAGGTAAGGAAAAGGACAGGGCAGGTAAGGAAAAGGACAGGTAAGGAAAAGGACAGGTACGGAAAAGGACAGGTAAGGAAAATGACAGAGCAGGTAAGGAAAAGGACAGGGAAGGTAAGGAAAAGGACAGGTAAGGAAAAGGACAGGGCAGGTAAGGAAAATGACAGGGCAGGTAAGGAAAAGGACAGGGCAGGTAAGGAAAAGGACAGGACAGGTAAGGAAAAGGACAGGTAAGGAAAAGGACAGGGCAGGTAAGGAAAAGGACAGGGAAGGTAAGGAAAAGGACAGGTAAGGAAAATGACAGGTACGGAAAAGGACATGTAAGGAAAAGGACAGGGCAGGTAAGGAAAAGGACAGGGCAGGTAAGGAAAAGGACAGGTAAGGAAAAAGGACAGGTAAGGAAAAGGACAGGGCAGGTAAGGAAAAGGACAGGTAGGGAAAAGGACAGGTAAGGAAAAGGACAGAGCAGGTAAGGAAAAGGACAGGGCAGGTAAGGAAAAGGACAGGGCAGGTAAGGAAAAGGACAGGTAAGGAAAAGGACAGGTAAAGAAAAGGACAGGGCAGGTAAGGAAAAGGACAGGGCAGGTAAGGAAAAGGACAGGTAAGGAAAAGGACAAGGAAAAGGACAGGTAAGGAAAAGGACAGGGCAGGTAAGGAAAAGGACAGGGGCAGGTAAGGAAAAGGACAGAAAAGGCAGGTAAGGAAAAGGACAGGGCAGGTAAGGAAAAGGACAGGTAAGGGAAAGGACAGAGCAGGTAAGGAAAAGGACAGGGCAGGTAAGGAAAAGGACAGGGCAGGTAAGGAAAAGGACAGGTAAGGAAAAGGACAGGTAAGGAAAAGGACAGGGCAGGTAAGGAAAAGGACACAGGTAAGGACAGGTAAGGAAAAGGACAGGTAAGGAAAAGGACAGGGCAGGTAAGGAAAAGGACAGGTAAGGAAAAGGACAGGTATGGAAAAGGACAGGTACGGAAAAGGACAGGGCAGGTAAGGAAAAGGACAGGTAAGGGAAAGGACAGAGCAGGTAATGACTTTGCATGCTGCCAATAATTTAGAAGCTCGTTATTGCAGATTGGATGGGTGAGTGTTCAGTTGTCCGAGGATGCTGTTTCCACTATACATTTACATTTTAGTCATTCAACAGACAACTATGTCTCTGTCAATCAATCAATCCATGAATCAATCAGCCAGTCGACTACAGCACTGATGTCAAGCTCATCGTTAATTTTGACAGAATCATACAAAAGCTGGGTGATATTAAATCGTAAAATTATTTTCCAATCGGCTTTAAAATGAACAGGAATGGCTCAGTTTTCAAAATATCTTCTACGCTACTGTCACGTCAAATCAACATCACACTTCTCTCTCTAGTCCCTGATGTTCAACCCCAGTAATGACTAGACATGGCCTTAAGCCTCTGAGGTCTAAGACTGAGTAAGTTGTGAGACAGGCAACCAGGCCGGACAGGCTGTTATACCCCAGGGACCTGCAGGAACAACCAGGCTGTTACACCCCGGGGACCTGCAGGAACAACCAGGCTGTTACACCCCAGGGACCTGCAGGAACAACCAGGCCTGGCAGGCTGTTACACCCCAGGGACCTGCAGGAAGGGACCTGACAGGAACAACCCCAGGGACCTGTTAGGCCTGACCCCAGGGACCTGCAGGAACAACCAGGCTGTTACACCCCGGGGACCTGCAGGAACAACCAGGCCTGACAGGCTGTTATACCCCAGGGACCTGCAGGAACTGTTAACCCCAGGACCTGCAGGAACAACCAGGCTGTTATACCCCAGGGACCTGGGACCTGCAGGAACAACCAGGCTGTTACACCCCAGGGACCTGCAGGAACAACCAGGCCTGACAGGCTGTTACCCGGGGACCTACCCCAGGGACCTGCAGGAACAAGGCCTGACAGGCTGTTATACCCCAGGGACCTGCAGGAACAACCAGGCTGTTACACCCCAGAGACCTGCAGGAACCCAGGGACCTGTTATACCCCAGGGACCTGCAGGAACAACCAGGCTGTTAGGCACCCCAGGGACCTGCAGGAACAACCAGGCTGTTACACCCCAGGGACCTGCACCAACCAGGGACACCCCAGGACCTGCAGGGACAACCAGGCTGTTACCCGGGGACCTGCAGGGACAACCAGGCTGTTACACCCCGGGGACCTGCAGGAACAACCAGGCTTGAAGAAGAAGAAGAAGAAGAGTAATACATTTTTAACTGAGTGAGAGTGACTAACAAAATCTATGGTTGGTATTTCGAACACGATTATTAAAAATGTAGATAGCTGGCTAGACTGATTAGAGGGGAATCAGGCCCTGATTAGAGGGGAATCACCCACCTGGTGTCCCGGCTCTAATTCAGGCCCTGATTAGAGGGGAATCACCCACCTGTTGTCCCAGGTCTAAATCAGTCCCTGATTAGAGGGGGAATCATCCACCTGGTGTCCCAGGTCTAAATCAGTCCCTGATTTCAGGGGAATCACCCACATGCTATCCCAGGTCTAAATCAGCCCCTGATTAGAGGGGAAGAATAGGGGGAAAAAGCAGTGAAACTGGCTCCAGGTCCAGATTTTTATTTGAGGGATAAACGCTATTATATATGCACCCAGCTAACTTTCTCATCCAGAGGACCAAACAGGCAGATCAACCAGTTAACATTCTCATCCAGGGAACCAAACAGGCAGATCAACCAGTTAACATTCTCATCCAGAGAACCAAACAGGCAGATCACCCAGTTTAAAGGGATATTGTCTATCCATCCACTGAGACTTTTATTGGAGGACCAACTCCTGTTGAGGGCCTAATGAACGGGCCTACCAACTCCTGTTGAGGGCCTAATGAACGGGCCTACCAACTCCTGTTGAGGGCCTAAAGAACGGGCCTACCAACTCCTGTTGAGGGCCTAATGTAGCTCAACGGGCCTACCAACTCCTGTTGAGGGCCTAATGAACGGGCCTACCAACTCCTGTTGAGGGCCTAATGAACGGGCCTACCAACTCCTGTTGAGGGCCTAATGAACGGGCCTACCAACTCCTGTTGAGGGCCTAATGTAGCTCAACGGGCCTACCAACTCCTGTTGAGGGCCTAATGAACGGGCCTACCAACTCCTGTTGAGGGCCTAATGAACGGGCCTACCAACTCCTGTTGAGGGCCTAATGTAGCTCAACGGGCCTACCAACTCCTGTTGAGGGCCTAATGAACGGGCCTACCAACTCCTGTTGAGGGCCTAATGAACGGGCCTACCAACTCCTGTTGAGGGCCTAATGAACGGGCCTACCAACTCCTGTTGAGGGCCTAATGAACGGGCCTACCAACTCCTGTTGAGGGCCTAATGAACGGGCCTACCAACTCCTGTTGAGGGCCTAATGTAGCTCAACGGGCCTACCAACTCCTGTTGAGGGCCTAATGAACGGGCCTACCAACTCCTGTTGAGGGCCTAATGAACGGGCCTACCAACTCCTGTTGAGGGCCTAATGTAGCTCAACGGGCTGTGTAGTTATTACAAAACAAACGCCTCTATTGCCTTCTCTATTGCCTTACATGCAGCAGCACACCGAACTAACCCATCCAGATGCTGCAGTTGTGTTACTCTATTAAGGTCACTAGTTAAGTGCACTAGTGAGTATGGTGCCATTACCTTCACAACCATTGGGTAGATATAATTATCTTCCCTGCTAAAAGATAAAGACACCACCATCGTCACCACCATCGTCACCACCATCGTCACCACCATCGTCACCACCATCGTCACCACCATCGTCACTACCATCGTCACCACCATCGTCACCACCATCGTCGTCTACCATCGTCACCACCATCATCACTACCATCGTCACCACCATCGTCACCACCATCGTCACTACCATCGTCACCACCATCGTCACCACCATCGTCGTCTACCATCGTCACCACCATCGTCACTACCATCGTCACTACCATCGTCACCACCATCGTCAGGGCCACCATCGTCACCACCATCGTCACTACCATCGTTCACTACCATCGTCACCACCATCGTCACCACCATCGTCACTACCACTCCTGTCACCACCATCGTCACCACCATCGTCACCACCATCGTCACTACCATCGTCACCACCATCGTCACCACCATCGTGACTAAGCATCGTCACCACCATCGTCACCACCATCGTCACTACCATCGTCACTACCATCGTCACGCCATACCCCCCCAGGGAATGATCCACGTACCCTCTACTATGTCTCCACTACTAGTTACATGAGATGGTGGTGACAGGGCTGTGAGTGACCAAAGACATTATGTTAATCCCCATCTCTCGTCTCTCTACCCCCTCCCTGCAGCTGTCATTGCCCTGTTCTGTCGGCAGTATGACATCATCAAGGACAACGACTCTAGTACCGGCAAAGACAAGGTAAAGCCACCGTCGTTGGCGAGCACGCCAGAACACTGCTCCGGAGGACTGCTGAGGAATAAGGTAAATAGATTAATGAATTAAGCAATTAATTAATCAATCAATCAACAGCACAGGACTGCTACGGAGAAAGGTCGGCAAGGTCAACCAGAGGGCATTCACTCAGACCATGGGATACATTTTGTAGGTTGCACAGTCAACTACAGGAGGACTGCTTATGAGCAAGGTACATAGATAATGGTCACCTTATTAGCCATTAAGTCAAGTACCCATACTGTAACAGCAAGCAATTACTCTGGTTGTAGTCATTGTAAAATAATTGTACCATAGTATTTGTAATATAATTGCAATTTATTTGCAATATAGTCATTATAATATAATATTAATATACATGTATTATAGTAATTGTAATGTAATTGTACTATAATAATAGTAATATAATTGTACTATAATAATAGTAATATAATTGTACTATAATAATAGTAATATAATTGTACTATAGTGTAATAGTAATATAATTGTACTATAATAATGGTAATATAATTGTACTATAGTGTAATAGTAATATAATTGTACTATAGTAATAGTAATATAATTGTACTATAATAATAGTAATATAATTGTACTATAATAATAGTAATATAATTGTACTATAATAATAGTAATATAATTGTACTATAATAATAGTAATATAATTGTACTATAGTGTAATAGTAATATAATTGTACTATAATAATAGTAATATAATTGTACTATAGTGTAATAGTAATATAATTGTACTATAATAATGGTAATATAATTGTACTATAGTGTAATAGTAATATAATTGTACTATAGTAATAGTAATATAATTGTACTATAATAATAGTAATATAATTGTACTATAGTGTAATAGTAATATAATTGTACTATAATAATGGTAATATAATTGTACTATAATAATAGTAATATAATTGTACTATAGTGTAATAGTAATATAATTGTACTATAATAATAGTAATATAATTGTACTATAATAATAGTTATATAATTGTACTATAGTAATAGTAATATAATTGTACTATAATAATAGTAATATAATTGTACTATAGTAATAGTAATATAATTGTACTATAATAATAGTAATATAATTGTACTATAGTGATAGTAATATAATTGTACTATAATAATAGTAATATAATTGTACTATAATAATAGTAATATAATTGTACTATAGTAATAGTAATATAATTGTACTATAATAATAGTAATATAATTGTACTATAATAATAGTAATATAATTGTACTATAATAATGGTAATATAATTGTACTATAATAATAGTAATATAATTGTACTATAGTGTAATAGTAATATAATTGTACTATAGTGTAATAGTAATATAATTGTACTATAATAATAGTAATATAATTGTACTATAATAATAGTGATATAATTGTACTATAATAATAGTAATATAATTGTACTATAATAATAGTAATATAATTGTACTATAGTAATAGTAATATAATTGTACTATAGTAATAGTAATATAATTGTACTATAGTAATAGTAAAATAATTGTACTATAATAATAGTAATATAAATGTACTATAATAATAGTAATATAATTGTACTCAGGGGAACAGTGGGTTAAGTGCCTTGCTCAGGGGAACAGTGGGTTAACTGCCTTGTTCGGGGGAACAGTGGGTTAACTGCCTTGCTCAGGGGAACAGTGGGTTAACTGCCTTGCTCATGGGGCCAAAACGACCGATTTTTACCTTTGTCAGCTCGGGGATTCGATCCAGCAGCCACTAGCTCTAACCACTTGTTTACCTGTGACCGTCTCTGTGAAAGATTCCCCTGTCGTCTAACAACCCCAGTGACAACCCCACGTTCTGTTCACAGGCAGCCCCTCGTCACCATGGCAACCTGTACTGTTGAACTGTAGGACTATACAGAACAGTCCCAATGTCACATCCCTTTCCATCTCGCAGGTGTTGTCGTCAAGCTGAAAAATAAATTTAAAAATAGATTTAAAAAAAACATACATCCTTATTTCCATATGTCAACGATGACGCCTACATTGGGTGTGATAAAATGGTGGATTGTTGTAGCAGCGTCTTTATGTGGAGGGCTGCAGAAGAGAAGCAGAAACAGACAGTCCCCTGCTATGAAAAATACACACAACTGGAATCTGCTTGCCAAACGGGGACAGAGAGAGAAAGAGTGTGTGAGGGGTGAAACACTGAATAACACTCGGTAATGGACAACAGGTTTATATTGGTCCCATATGGCACCCTATTCCATATATAGTGCACTATATTTCACCGGGCTATTTATGTCCTATGAGCTCTGGTAAAAAAAACAACTAGTGCACTATATAGGGAACATGCGAAAACCTTTGAGAGCTCGGTGGTATTGAAGCCATCCGCCAGTCAATGAGATGGGGTCATCTTCATTATAATGTTCCCCCACACCCAGCTTCATAATAGCGTTTCAATCGGTGACGTCGCTCTGAGACCTTGAAGTAGTTGTTCCCCTTGCTCTGCAAGGCCTGCGGCTTTTGTGGCACGATGGGTAACGATGCTTTGAGGATGTCTGTTGTCGTTGTGTGCAGAGGGTCCCTGGTTCGGGGCGAGGAGAGGGACGGAAGCTATACTGTTACACCTATGTTTTTGCCAGAAGTAATTTGATTCTATGTATTATTCAATCACAGCTGTTTTCTGACCTGCTGTTCCTTCGGGGTTTTTTATTAGTGCATTTCGGTACTGTTTTAGTGTTCTGGGTCTCTTCGTTTTTGGTTGGATAGGTTTTTAGGTTTTTTCACTCTTCATCAAACCATTTCTCATTGCTGTTAATTTTCTTAGGTTTTCTGCTTGATTTTGTATTTATTTGCTATGTTAGCTGATATGTCAAATATACTGTTCAGGCTTTCTACTAAGTGAACACCACTATTGCAGGGAAATATTTTGCAGAGGAAGTTGTCTCTTGAGGGATTCTTTTATTTATTTGTCCAATTATTCTTTGGTCGGCTTCTACACTATCTTCCTTCCATCGATAGCATTTTTTAAGAGCATGCAGTTTGTTGTGCTTTGATGTCTCATGGTTGAGTATTGTTCTGTTCAAGTAGGCTGTGATTTTGCTGTGATCTGATAGGGGTGTCAGTGGACTGACTGTGTGAACACTCTGAGAGACTCTGAGTTGAAGTCAGTGATTGTGTAGTCTACAAGGGATGAGTTGTTGGTGTACCTACCGTAGGAAGCCCCTCAAAGCATACCATTGACTATGTACAGATCCAGCATGCGACAGCTCTGTTTTTGTTGGTTATGTTGTCGTAGTTGTGTCTAGGGGGAGGGAATTCTGTCATCTCCAAGTACATTCAGAAAGTATTCAGACCCCTTGACTTTTTCCACATTTTCTAAAATGGATTAAATTGTTGTTTTTTCCCTCATCAAACTATAGTTAGAGTGTAGAGGGGGCAGGGTAGCCTAGTGGTTAGAGTGGAGAGGTGGTAGGGTAGCCTAGTGGTTAGAGTGTAGAGGTGGCAGGGTAGCCTAGTGGTTAGAGTGTAGAGGTGGTAGGGTAGCCTAGTGGTTAGAGTGTAGAGGTGGCAGGGTAGCCTAGTGGTTAGAGTGTAGAGGTGGTAGGGTAGCCTAGTGGTTAGAGTGTAGAGGTGGTAGGGTAGCCTAGTGGTTAGAGTGTAGAGGTGGCAGGGTAGCCTAGTGGTTAGAGTGTAGAGGTGATAGGGTAGCCTAGTGGTTAGAGTGTAGAGGTGGCAGGGTAGCCTAGTGGTTAGAGTTTAGAGGTGGCAGGGTAGCCTAGTGGTTAGAGTGTAGAGGTGGCAGGGTAGCCTAGTGTTTAGAGTGTAGAGGTGGCAGGGTAGCCTAGTGGTTAGAGTGTAGAGGTGGCAGGGTAGCCTAGTGGTTAGAGTGTAGAGGGGGCAGGGTAGCCTAGTGGTTAGAGTGTAGAGGGGGCAGGGTAGCCTAGTGGTTAGAGTGTAGAGGGGGCAGGGTAGCCTTGTGGTTAGAGTGTAGAGGGGACAGGGTAGCCTAGGGGTTAGAGTGTAGAGGGGGCAGGGTAGCCTAGTGGTTAGAGTGTAGAGGTGGCAGGGTAGCCTAGTGGTTAGAGTGTAGAGGGGGCAGGGTAGCCTAGTGGTTAGAGTGTAGAGGGGGCAGGGTAGCCTAGTGGTTAGAGTGTAGAGGGGGCAGGGTAGCCTAGTGGTTAGAGTGTAGAGGGGGCAGGGTAGCCTAGTGGTTAGAGTGTAGAGGGGGCAGGGTAGCCTAGTGGTTAGAGTGTAGAGGGGGCAGGGTAGCCTTGTGGTTAGAGTGTAGAGGGGACAGGGTAGCCTAGGGGTTAGAGTGTAGAGGGGGCAGGGTAGCCTAGTGGTTAGAGTGTAGAGGGGGAGCAGGGTAGCCTAGTGGTTAGAGTGTAGAGGGGGCAGGGTAGACTAGTGGTTAGAGTGTAGAGGGGGCAGGGTAGCCTAGGGGTTAGAGTGTAGAGGGGCAGGGTAGTCTAGGGGTTAGAGTGGAAGTCTTTTCGTGGTAGCAGGGTTCACAACTCATGAGTTGGGGAAAGTGTAAGTAGCTTTTTTCAGCCACTCCCTGGGGTGTTGTTGCCACCCTTTCCTGCCGGGGGGGGGTTGATTCTCCATTTGGGGTTGCTCGTCTGTGGGGCTGTTTAAGGAAGGGGTCTGGTCTTAGTTGCTTGGGGTGGGGGAGTCGTCACCAAGAAAAGAGCTTCTCCTGCTGTTCACCCTCTTTGATTCTGTGGAAGTCTTGCTGAAACTGTTTGGAGTTGCCCTGTTCCAATACTGTTCCAGACTTACAGGTTGACATTGGCTGTCTCAGAGTCCTCATTGTCTGGGTACCCTGAGTTTGCACACATCGCTAACGCCCCCTCCCTTGACAGATGAATAGTGTATTAATATCGCACTGCGCCACGCCAGGGGATGATCTGTGTGGAAGATTAAGCTGCTTACGTTCTCATTTTTGTAGCAGTCAGCAAAAAAAACTGTCTGTGGATTGTCCACGAGGAGCTTCTTTTTCTACTCATTCCATACCGTCTCTTTTCTTTTCTGTTTTTACATCCAAAGGGAACTGTACTGTGATGACCTCTGCTCAGGGGGGAAGCCATGGAACAAGAGGACCAAAGGGGCCTCTGCATTTGGGAGGCTGTGAAACTCTGCAGCCATTGTTGGTCTCAAGAGCTTTCACACCTTTCACTTTACACCTCTGTACAAATTGAAGTTACAGGGTATGTTTTGTCCTTGCAAGCTTGGTAGCCTTTCAACTTAGCATTCAGTCTTTATTAATTAAGTCAAATATCTAGAGATTATTGTAAGGTATTTTTCTTCTTGGCTTTAGAAGTAGCTTCAGACTAAACATTACTCACTCAGTTCCAGGTTGGATGGTTTTTTGGGGGATTTCTGCTTCTTTTGCTGGTTGTTGATTTGCCAGAGAATTTGCTGGACAGTCGTTGGCAGTAAGAATCCCTGGTAGGAGGAATCCTTCCAGGTAATTTGGACCAAAATCAGGTTGTAGGTTTGGAGTAGGAGTTGAGTTTTTGAAGTGGTTATGTTGTGGAGGGTTAGAGGATGTGGTCGGGTCATTTTTTTTTACCCTTTGGACAAGGAGAGTATACATAATGTTAAGACGACACAAGGGTTAAAAGATACAAGTTTTGGCCTCTACAATGGCCTTCTTTAGAACACAGAAATAACAATTTGGTTGTGTTTATGAAGGTCTTAGGTAACATCAGAATATTGCTCACGAAGCCTGATGTGTCTGTTTCCATCTATTCCAGTTTCATCCGTCGCTACAATCCATCAACATAATTGAGGTTTAAGGGAAGAATGCAGAATGCAGAATGCAGAATGCAGAATGAAGAATGCAGAATGCAGAATGAAGAATGCAGAATGAAGAATGCAGAATGAAGAATGAAGAATGCAGAATGAAGAATGCAGAATGAAGAATGCAGAATGAAGAATGCAGAATGAAGAATGCAGAATGAAGAATGAAGAATGCAGAATGCAGAATGAAGAATGCAGAATGAAGAATGCAGAATGCAGAATGAAGAATGAAGAATGCAGAATGCAGAATGAAGAATGCAGAATGAAGAATGCAGAATGAAGAATGAAGAATGCAGAATGAAGAATGAAGAATGCAGAATGAAGAATGCAGAATGAAGAATGCAGAATGCAGAATGCAGAATGCAGAATGCAGAATGCAGAATGAAGAATGCAGAATGAAGAATGCAGAATGAAGAATGCAGAATGAAGAATGCAGAATGCAGAATGCAGAATGCAGAATGCAGAATGCAGAATGAAGAATGCAGAATGAAGAATGCAGAATGCAGAATGAAGAATGCAGAATGAAGAATGCAGAATGAAGAATGAAGAATGCAGAATGCAGAATGAAGAATGCAGAATGAAGAATGCAGAATGCAGAATGAAGAATGAAGAATGCAGAATGCAGATGACCTCTGCTCAGGGGGGAAGCCATGGAACAAGGGGAATTGTTGGGGCTTTCACACCTTTTCACTTTACACCTCTGAAGAATGCAGAATGAAGAATGCAGAATGAAGAATGAAGAATGCAGAATGAAGAATGAAGAATGCAGAATGAAGAATGCAGAATGAAGAATGCAGAATGCAGAATGCAGAATGCAGAATGCAGAATGCAGAATGAAGAATGCAGAATGAAGAATGCAGAATGCAGAATGCAGAATGCAGAATGCAGAATGAAGAATGCAGAATGAAGAATGCAGAATGAAGAATGCAGAATGCAGAATGCAGAATGCAGAATGAAGAATGCAGAATGAAGAATGCAGAATGCAGAATGCAGAATGCAGAATGAAGAATGCAGAATGAAGAATGCAGAATGAAGAATGCAGAATGAAGAATGCAGAATGAAGAATGAAGAATGCAGAATGCAGAATGCAGAATGCAGAATGCAGAATGAAGAATGCAGAATGCAGAATGCAGAATGAAGAATGCAAGAATGAAGAATGCAGAATGAAGAATGCAGAATGAAGAATGAAGAATGCAGAATGAGTTTGTTTCAACATAATTGAGGTTTAAGGGAAGAATGCAGAATGAAGAATGCAGAATGCAGAATGCAGAATGCAGAATGCAGAATGCAGAATGAAGAATGCAGAATGAAGAATGCAGAATGAAGAATGAAGAATGAAGAATGAAGAATGCAGAATGAAGAATGAAGAATGCAGAATGAAGAATGCAGAATGCAGAATGCAGAATGCAGAATGAAGAATGCAGAATGAAGAATGAAGAATGCAGAATGCAGAATGCAGAATGCAGAATGCAGAATGAAGAATGCAGAATGAAGAATGCAGAATGAAGAATGAAGAATGCAGAATGCAGAATGCAGAATGAAGAATGCAGAATGAAGAATGCAGAATGCAGAATGCAGAATGCAGAATGAAGAATGCAGAATGAAGAATGCAGAATGAAGAATGCAGAATGAAGAATGCAGAATGAAGAATGAAGAATGCAGAATGCAGAATGCAGAATGCAGAATGAAGAATGAAGAATGAAGAATGCAGAATGCAGAATGAAGAATGCAGAATGAAGAATGCAGAATGAAGAATGAAGAATGAAGAATGAAGAATGCAGAATGCAGAATGCAGAATGAAGAATGCAGAATGAAGAATGCAGAATGAAGAATGCAGAATGAAGAATGCAGAATGAAGAATGCAGAATGAAGAATGAAGAATGCAGAATGCAGAATGCAGAATGAAGAATGCAGAATGAAGAATGCAGAATGAAGAATGAAGAATGAAGAATGCAGAATGCAGAATGCAGAATGCAGAATGCAGAATGAAGAATGCAGAATGCAGAATACAGAATGAAGAATGCAGAATGAAGAATGCAGAATGAAGAATGCAGAATGAAGAATGAAGAATGCAGAATGAAGAATGCAGAATGAAGAATGAAGAATGAAGAATGAAGAATGAAGAATGCAGAATGAAGAATGCAGAATGAAGAATGCAGAATGCAGAATGCAGAATGCAGAATGAAGAATGCAGAATGAAGAATGCAGAATGCAGAATGCAGAATGCAGAATGCAGAATGCAGAATGCAGAATGCAGAATGCAGAATGCAGAATGAAGAATGCAGAATGCAGAATGCAGAATGCAGAATGAAGAATGCAGAATGAAGAATGCAGAATGCAGAATGCAGAATGCAGAATGCAGAATGCAGAATGAAGAATGCAGAATGCAGAATGAAGAATGCAGAATGAAGAATGCAGAATGAAGAATGCAGAATGCAGAATGCAGAATGCAGAATGAAGAATGAAGAATGAAGAATGCAGAATGCAGAATGAAGAATGCAGAATGAAGAATGCAGAATGAAGAATGAAGAATGCAGAATGAAGAATGCAGAATGCAGAATGCAGAATGCAGAATGAAGAATGCAGAATGAAGAATGAAGAATGCAGAATGCAGAATGCAGAATGCAGAATGCAGAATGAAGAATGAAGAATGAAGAATGCAGAATGCAGAATGAAGAATGCAGAATGAAGAATGCAGAATGAAGAATGAAGAATGCAGAATGAAGAATGCAGAATGCAGAATGAAGAATGCAGAATGAAGAATGCAGAATGAAGAATGAAGAATGAAGAATGCAGAATGAAGAATGAAGAATGAAGAATGAAGAATGCAGAATGCAGAATGAAGAATGCAGAATGCAGAATGAAGAATGCAGAATGAAGAATGCAGAATGAAGAATGAAGAATGCAGAATGAAGAATGCAGAATGCAGAATGAAGAATGAAGAATGAAGAATGAAGAATGCAGAATGCAGAATGAAGAATGCAGAATGAAGAATGCAGAATGAAGAATGAAGAATGCAGAATGAAGAATGCAGAATGAAGAATGCAGAATGAAGAATGAAGAATGCAGAATGCAGAATGCAGAATGAAGAATGAAGAATGAAGAATGAAGAATGCAGAATGCAGAATGAAGAATGCAGAATGAAGAATGCAGAATGAAGAATGAAGAATGAAGAATGAAGAATGAAGAATGCAGAATGCAGAATGAAGAATGCAGAATGAAGAATGCAGAATGAAGAATGAAGAATGCAGAATGAAGAATGCAGAATGAAGAATGCAGAATGAAGAATGAAGAATGCAGAATGCAGAATGCAGAATGAAGAATGAAGAATGAAGAATGAAGAATGCAGAATGCAGAATGAAGAATGCAGAATGAAGAATGCAGAATGAAGAATGAAGAATGCAGAATGAAGAATGCAGAATGCAGAATGAAGAATGAAGAATGAAGAATGAAGAATGCAGAATGCAGAATGAAGAATGCAGAATGAAGAATGCAGAATGAAGAATGAAGAATGCAGAATGAAGAATGCAGAATGCAGAATGCAGAATGCAGAATGCAGAATGAAGAATGCAGAATGCAGAATGCAGAATGAAGAATGAAGAATGAAGAATGCAGAATGCAGAATGAAGAATGCAGAATGAAGAATGCAGAATGCAGAATGCAGAATGCAGAATGCAGAATGCAGAATGAAGAATGAAGAATGCAGAATGCAGAATGCAGACGCCAATTCCAACCTTCCTCCTCCGTCGCTACGTTCTCCAACTCCTCAAATCGTCTCTCCTCCTCTCTGATGAAGACAAAACAAGTCATTAGATAAACTGCCGCCCTGAGGCATGACTGTTGATGCATGTCGGCCAAGCTAATTTAGCAAAGAACACACACACACACACACACACATAGAGTTAAGTATACTGTACGTACACTATTTTAATGTAAATACGTTATACATGAAGTATTTCAAGTGAGATACTTGGTTTGTAATTAGTACACCACGGCCATCTCTGGGACATCTGTCTCTGTCGTAGATTCAATCCGTGTTGCTGAAGAGAAATCCTCTTAAAGGCAATGTTCCTGCGTTTTCGCAGAGGCTGCAATGACTGTCCACTCTGCATATGTAGGTAGGCTCAATCGAAAAATTCCCTTTAAGACGTTATTGTGGTAAAACACAGATCTTCCGCAATACAGACTGATTCTAGCCCTTTGTGTTCATGTTGTCGTGTGATTTAAAAAAATATATAAACTAGATTTATGGATTATGTTACTTTGATTATATCCTTGGATTTGATTTTGTTTTTTTTGCATCTTGATCCTCTTCCCCCCTTGTACAGTCATTTCACAATAATAACATCCCAATTGGTTACCACAAAATACTCATACTTGGAGTAATTATCACAGGTGAAAATATTGTGATCTGGGTCCGACAGACTATAGCGATGCTACATTTACATTTAAGTCATTTAGCAGACGCTCTTATCCACAGCGACTTACAAATTGGATGCTAATAAGTACAAATGATAGAAACTAGTTCTGAACACATGCAGTTGTAGATGAATATTATGACCATCGTCAACGCGTTTTTGACACATGTCTGCGCGTATGAAGACATGTCCATATCCCATAAGATTGACTACTGGAGGTGCGCATGCCTGTCATTCATCCATAGCATCATGTTTGATGTGCTCTCTATTTTACCAATACAAAATATGCAACAACAGGAATTATTGCAATACTGGGAAAACGGAATATTATAAATTTTTATATTGTCATTTGATCATCCTTCCTGTTTAGTTAGGACTTGTTTGTTTGGATGTTTTTGACACTTGTAAATATCCTGACACTGTGTTGTATCTGAACTATTGAACAATAAAGTTTATTTCAAATTCAAAATGGAATATCTGCTGTCCAGACTGATTATGATGTAACAGGGGAAATTACCCAAAATTGAAATTATATCACACGGGTTTATCACGGGAGAAATCAACATCTTGACCATTAGGACATTGTCTCTTAGCCCCGAGGGTCAACACTCATTCTGAAGTCGCCGGCGGGTCTACCATCTAGCCGTCCCGTGACCATGTACTAAAACAGATCATAGTTTTTTCTATATTGTTTTCTATGTTCACCAATAGGACGATGGTGATGAAACTTGCTCATTAACCCTCCTGCTGCGTTCCGGGTCGAACTGGACCGATTTTTCTCTCATTTTGGACGGGAACACAGAATTAATTAACGTTAATTAACGAACACAACAGGAGGGTTAAACTAAAGTTATCATCGTTTTCTTATTTGTTCATGCTAATGAATAATGTCAAATGATGCCATCATCTCGTGTTATGTCTGCGTTACAATTTCTGGGCAGCCTATTTTCTCTTGCCATCATTAATTATGTTTACACCAGAATGATCAAATATACATTTACAAACTGCTGGGGAAGATGGTTTATGAAAGAAGATTCAACAACCAAATATGAACTGCAATTAGTCACACAGTAGACTAGACACCACATCAGTCACACAGTAGACTAGACACCACATGAGTCACACAGTAGACTAGTCACCACATGAGTCACACAGTAGACTAGACACCACATCAGTCACACAGTAGACTAGACACCACATCAGTCACACAGTAGACTAGACACCACATCAGTCACACAGTAGACTAGACACCACATCAGTCACACAGTAGACTAGACACCACATCAGTCACACAGTAGACTAGACACCACATCAGTCACACAGTAGACTAGACACCATTTCAGTCACACAGTAGACTAGATACAATTTCAGTCACACAGTAGACTAGACACCACATCAGTCTCACAGTAGACTAGACACCATTTCAGTCACACAGTAGACTAGACACCACATCAGTCACACAGTAGACTAGACACCACATCAGTCACACAGTAGACTAGACACCACATCAGTCACACAGTAGACTAGACACCACATCAGTCATACAGTAGACTAGTCACCACATCAGTCATACAGTAGACTAGACACCACATCAGTCATACAGTAGACTAGACACCACATCCGTCATACAGTAGACTAGTCACCACATCAGTCATACAGTAGACTAGACACCACATCAGTCACACAGTAGACTAGACACCACATCAGTCACACAGTAGACTAGTCACCACATCAGTCATACAGTAGACTAGACACCACATCAGTCACACAGTAGACTAGACACCATTTCAGTCACACAGTAGACTAGACACCACATCAGTCACACAGTAGACTAGACACCACATCAGTCACACAGTAGACTAGACACCACATCAGTCACACAGTAGACTAGACACCACATCAGTCACACAGTAGACTAGTCACCACATCAGTCACACAGTAGACTAGTCACCACATCAGTCACACAGTAGACTAGTCACCACATCAGTCACACAGTAGACTAGACACCACATCAGTCACACAGTAGACTAGACACCACTTCAGTCACACGGTAGACTAGACACCATTTCAGTCACACAGTAGACTAGACACCACTTCAGTCACACGGTAGACTAGACACCATTTCAGTCACACAGTAGACTAGACACCACATCAGTCACACAGTAGACTAGACACCATTTCAGTCACACAGTAGACTAGACACCACATCAGTCACACAGTAGACTAGACACCATTTCAGTCACACAGTAGACTAGACACCACATCAGTCACACAGTAGACTAGACACCATTTCAGTCACACAGTAGACTAGTCACCACATCAGTCACACAGTAGACTAGTCACCACATCAGTCATACAGTAGACTAGACACCACATCAGTCACACAGTAGACTAGACACCATTTCAGTCACACAGTAGACTAGACACCACATCAGTCACACAGTAGACTAGACACCACATCAGTCACACAGTAGACTAGACACCACATCAGTCACACAGTAGACTAGACACCACATCAGTCACACAGTAGACTAGACACCACATCAGTCACACAGTTACAGTGGGGAGAATGTTCATCATATTAAAGGATTATCAGATAATTAACCATTACATCATTACAACTATACAGCAGCCACTTAGCAGTTAGTTAGATAGTCATGTATGTATAGCTAACGATGCATGAACACCTAATGGGAGAATCAATAACAACCACGTAAGTGAATTCAGGCTGGTCATCAATAATTCAAATATATTTCTCTGGAGTACAGGACAAAGTGTTACTCAATAAAACCTATTTCTCTGGAGTACAGGACAAAGTGTTACTCAATAAAACCTATTTCTCTGGAGTACAGGACAAAGTGTTACTCAATAAAACCTATTTCTTTGGAGTACAGGACAAAGTGTTACTCAATAAAACCTATTTCTCTGGAGTACAGGACAAAGTGTTACTCAATAAAACCTATTTCTCTGGAGTACAGGACAAAGTGTTACTCAATAAAACCTATTTCTCTGGAGTACAGGACAAAGTGTTACTCAATAAAACCTATTTCTCTGGAGTACAGGACAAAGTGTTACTCAATAAAACCTATTTCTCTGGAGTACAGGACAAAGTGTTACTCAATAAAACCTATTTCTTAACAGAAAACACATCATGTGCCGTGATATATAGAGCATGAACGGTGATAATGTTGCAACAAAGCAAAGCTGTATTGTAGACTATGGGTAGGGCCCCAAAGCTGTATTGTAGACTATGGGTAGGGCCCAAAGCTGTATTGTAGACTATGGGTAGGACCCCAAACCTGTATTGTATACTATGGGTAGGACCCAAAGCTGTATTGTAGACTATGGGTAGGACCCCAAACCTGTATTGTAGACTATGGGTAGGGCCCAAAGCTGTATTGTAGACTATGGGTAGGGCCCAAAGCTGTATTGTAGACTATGGGTAGGGCCCAATGCTGTATTGTAGACTATGGGTAGGGCCCAAAGCTGTATTGTAGACTATGGGTAGGGCCCCAAAGCTGTATTGTAGACTATGGGTAGGGCCCCAAAGCTGTATTGTAGACTATGGGTAGGACCCCAAACCTGTATTGTAGACTATGGGTAGGGCCCAAAGCTGTATTGTAGACTATGGGTAGGGCCCCAAAGCTGTATTGTAGACTATGGGTAGGGCCCAAAGCTGTATTGTATACTATGGGTAGGGCCCAAAGCTGTATTGTAGACTATGGGTAGGACCCCAAAGCTGTATTGTAGACTATGGGTAGGGCCCAAAGCTGTATTGTAGACTATGGGTAGGACCCCAAAGCTGTATTGTAGACTATGGGTAGGGCCCCAAAGCTGTATTGTAGACTATGGGTAGGGCCCAAAGCTGTATTGTAGACTATGGGTAGGGCCCCAAAGCTGTATTGTATACTATGGGTAGGGCCCAAAGCTGTATTGTAGACTATGGGTAGGGCCCCAAAGCTGTATTGTAGACTATGGGTAGGGCCCAAAGCTGTATTGTAGACTATGGGTAGGACCCCAAAGCTGTATTGTATACTATGGGTAGGGCCCAAAGCTGTATTGTAGACTATGGGTAGGACCCCAAAGCTGTATTGTAGACTATGGGTAGGACCCCAAAGCTGTATTGTATACTATGGGTAGGGCCCCAAAGCTGTATTGTAGACTATGGGTAGGGCCCCAAAGCTGTATTGTATACTATGGGTAGGACCCCAAAGCTGTATTGTATACTATGGGTAGGGCCCCAAAGCTGTATTGTATACTATGGGTAGGGCCCCAAAGCTGTATTGTAGACTATGGGTAGGACCCCAAAGCTGTATTGTAGACTATGGGTAGGACCCCAAAGCTGTATTGTAGACTATGGGTAGGGCCCCAATGCTGTATTGTAGACTATGGGTAGGGCCCCAAAGCTGTATTGTAGACTATATAGGGAATAGGGTATAGGGAATAGGGAATAACACTGTACAGGGAATAGGGTACCATGTGTGATGCATGCTATTTATCCGACTCGATCTGTAGATAACGTACCAAAAATATAGCCTATGAACTACAAAAAGCAAATCAAATCAAAGCACAGTGGCTAGGGAAAAACTCCCTAGAAAGGCCAGAACCTGGGAAGAAACCTAGAGAGGAACCAGGCTATGAGGGGTGGCCAGTCCTCTTCTGGCTGTGGAGAGGAACCAGGCGGGTCCTCTTCTGGATGTGCAGGTGGGAACCAGGCTATGAGGGGTGGCCAGTCCTCTTCTGGCTGTACCGGGTAGAGAGGAACCAGGCTATGAGGGGTGGCCAGTCCTCTTCTGGCTGTGCAGGGTGGAGATTATAAACCTAGAGAGGAACCAGGCTATGTGGGGTGGCCAGTCCTCTTCTGGCTGTGCCGGGTGGAGATTATAAACCTAGAGAGGAACCAGGCTATGAGGGGTGGTCAGTCCTCTTCTGGCTGTGCCGGGTGGAGATTATAACAGAACATGGCCAAGATGGTCAAATGTTCATAAATGACCAGCATGGTCAAATAATAACAGTCACAGTAGTTGTCGAGGGTGCAAAAGGTCAGCACCTCAGGAGTAAATGTCAGTTGGCTTTTCATAGCCGATCATTAGTAGTATCTCTACCGCTCCTGCTGTCTCTAGAGAGTTGAAAACAGCAGGTCTGGGACAGGTAGCACATCCGGTGAACAGGTCAGGGTTCCATAGTCGCAGGCAGAACAGTTGAAACTGGAGCAGCAGCACGGCCAGGTGGACTGGGGACAGCAAGGAGTCATCATGCCAGGTCGTCCTGAGGCATGGTCCTAGGGCTCAGGTCCTCTGAGAGAGAGAGAAAGAAAGAAAGAGAGAAAGAGAGAATTAGAGCGAGCATACTTAAATTCACACAGGACACCGGATAAGAGAGGAGAAGACAGCAAGGCTGTTTAATACAGCCTGTGAACTACAAAAAGCAAGGCTGTATACAGCCTGTGAACTACAAAAAGCAAGGCTGTATACAGCCTGTGAACTACAAAAAGCAAGGCTGTTAATATAGCCTGTGAACTACAAAATGATAAAGATGGGAATCCTCAGCTTCACCTCGATTAAAGACGGGCCTTAGGGGTCTACCGTACTTCCTTGCCCATCCAAATACAATATTGAAATATTTA
Source organism: Oncorhynchus gorbuscha (assembly GCF_021184085.1). NCBI lineage: Eukaryota > Metazoa > Chordata > Actinopteri > Salmoniformes > Salmonidae > Oncorhynchus > Oncorhynchus gorbuscha. The sequence goes on along the minus strand of NC_060186.1, from coordinate 80,501,857 downwards.
TAATTTATTTGACCAAGCATTAATCAATCCCATTTATAGCATCCGAGCGAGGGAAACAGTGCCCCTCTGTCTCAGTCTGTGTAGACCATGTCATACTATTTCTGTCCAGACAGCATCAGATACATGGGTTACATACAGAGAGGCGCTGTTTCGCTCGGATACTTTCTCTGGAGATATAGTTTCATCAGAGAAGAAGAGGCGAAGCGAGAGGGCTCACTATCGCCAAATTCGATCCAGTATACAGGGCATTCGGAAGGTATTCAGACCCTTGGACTTGTTCAACATTTTTGTTATGTTACAGCCTAATTATAAAATTGCTTTAAAAAATATATTTTCCTTATCAATTTACTCACAATACCCCATAATGACATCACAATACCCCATAATGACATCACAATACCCCATAATGACATCACAATACCCCATAATGACATCACAATACCCCATAATGACATCACAATACCGCATAATGACAAAGCAAAAACAGGTTTTAAGAATATTTGCAAATGTATTAAAAATAAAACATTTAAATATCACATTTGAAATATCACACATAAGTATTCAGACCCTTTACTCAGTACTTCGTTGAAACACCTTTGGCAGCGATTAAAGCCTAGAGTCCTCTTGGGTATTGACGCTAGGGGATTTTCTCCCATTCTTCTCTGCAGATCCTGTCAGGTTGGATGGGGAGTGTCGCTGCACAGCTATTTTCAGATCTCTCAGAGGTGTTCGATCAGGTTCAAGTCTGGGCTCCGGCTGGGCCCTCAACGACATTCAGAGTCTTGTCCCGAAGCCACTCCTGCATTGTCTAGGCTGTGTACTTAGGGTCGTTGTCCTGTTGGAAGGTGAACCTTCACCCCAGACTGAGGTCCTAGGGTTAGGGTTAGCATGATGCTGCCTCCACCATGCTTCACTATATGTGTCTCTTACTGAGGAATCCTCCTGTCTGCCCACTCTACCATAAAGGTCTGATTAGTGGAGTGCTGCAGAGATGGTTGTCCTTCTGGAAGGTTCTTCCATCACCACAGAGGAACTCTGGTGCTCTGTCAGAGTGACCATCGGGTTCTTGTCACCTCCCTGACCAAGACCCTTCTCCCCTGATTGGTCAGTTTGTCTGGGCGGCCAGCTCTAGGAAGAGTCTTGGTGGTTCCAAACTTCTTCCATTTAAGAATAATGGAAGCCACTGTGTTCTTGGGGACCTTCAATGCCTCAGAATGCTGCAGACATTTTTTGGTACCCTTACCTAGATATGTGCCTCTACACAATGTTTTGGAGCTCTACGGACAATTCCTTCGACTTCATGGCTTGGTTTTTGCTCTGACATGCACTGTCAACTGTGGGGCCTTATATAGACAGGTGTGGGCCTTCCCAAATCATGTCCTATCAATTGAATTTACCACAGGTGGACTCCAATCAAGTGGCAGAAACATCTCAAGGATGATCAACGGAAACAGGATGCACTTGAGCTCAATATTAAGTCTCATTGTGATGTCATTATGGGGTATTGTGATGTCATTATGGGGTATTGTGTGTAGATTGATGAGGAAAAAGTTTTTTTTTATAATTCATTTTAGGAATAAGGCTGTAAAGTCAAGGGGCCTAAATACTTTCCGAATGCACTGTGAACTTCATTGCGTTTCTATGGGAACAATATGTAGACCTAAGCTTGTCGCCTGCCTTCCTGCCATTGGGGGAAAAGACTCCCGTTGTTAGGGCGGAGACATGAGCATTTCCTCATTATATACAGATCTCCGGTTTCAGCCTCTTGTGAATTGGAAAGAAAAGTTGACAGGTACACAGTGCACTTTTATAGGATGTTAGATTGCCCCTAAAGTAAATGGATGTTTCTGCAAAATTATGTAATTAAACCTGTCTGAGTAAAGTCCTTCAAAACACTTGACAAGGGAACATGACTTAGCCACAGAGGATCATGAGCTTTTTTTAAATGTTATTGCTGTGGACTGTTGCTGTGTGGTTTCCGCTGGGCACATCGGTCTAAGGCATTTCATCTCAGTGCTAGAGGCGTCACTACAGACCCTGGTTCGATTCCAGACCCTGGTTCGCTCAAATTAACAAAGGGAGACAACCAGGCTGAAAATATCAATGGTGTGTGTAATCAAGTCCGAGTGTTTTGCATGCATGAATGTGATAATGATTGGGCCACCAAGTCCCATGGAGAGAGTCTCCTCCATGAATGTAGTCTATTTATCCTGGGAGCACAATTGGCACAGCGCATCCTAATAAGGAAACAAGAACAAAGACAGTACGGCAGACGGGTTAAGGTTTGGCCAGGGGTAGGCTGTCATTGTAAATAAGACTTTGTTCTTAACGGACTTGCCTCGTTTAAATAAAGGTTAAATAAATAAATAAAAAATTGTTTAAAATCACCAGTGTTTTTGGGAAGCTCGCGATTTGAGTAGTGGTCTAGCTGATTGAGTTGCGGCTGTGAGTGAAAAGCATCTCAAATATATGTGAAGATAATGTGACTTGAGTATGATATAAAACGTTGCATCAAAAAGAAAGGGAGGGGATGTGTGGTGAAGATATGATGTGTGTCTCTCCAGAATGCATAATGTATGTAGGAAAGTGTCTGATTTCTAATTGTTTTAACTCACCACCTACACCACTCTGTTATTTATTAAACGTACACCACTCTGTTATTTAAACGTACACCACTCTGTTATTTAAACCTACACCACTCTGTTATTTATTAAACGTACACCACTCTGTTATTTAAACGTACACCACTCTGTTATTTAAACCTACACCACTCTGTTATTTAAACGTACACCACTCTGTTATTTAAACGTACACCACTCTGTTATTTAAACCTACACCACTCTGTTATTTAAACCTACACCACTCTGTTATTTATTAAACGTACACCACTCTGTTATTTAAACGTACACCACTCTGTTATTTATTAAACGTACACCACTCTGTTATTTAAACCTACACCACTCTGTTATTTAAACCTACACCACTCTGTTATTTAAACCTACACCACTCTGTTATTTAAACCTACACCACTCTGTTATTTAAACCTACACCACTCTGTTATTTAAACCTACACCACTCTGTTATTTAAACCTACACCACTCTGTTATTTAAACGTACACCACTCTGTTATTTAAACCTACACCACTCTGTTATTTAAACCTACACCACTCTGTTATTTAAACCTACACCACTCTGTTATTTAAACCTACACCACTCTGTTATTTATTAAACCTACACCACTCTGTTATTTAAACCTACACCACTCTGTTATTTAAACCTACACCACTCTGTTATTTATTAAACCTACACCACTCTGTTATTTAAACCTACACCACTCTGTTATTTAAACGTCCACCACTCTGTTATTTAAACCTACACCACTCTGTTATTTATTAAACGTACACCACTCTGTTATTTAAACGTACACCACTCTGTTATTTATTAAACGTACACCACTCTGTTATTTAAACCTACACCACTCTGTTATTTAAACCTACACCACTCTGTTATTTAAACCTACACCACTCTGTTATTTAAACCTACACCACTCTGTTATTTAAACGTACACCACTCTGTTATTTAAACCTACACCACTCTGTTATTTAAACCTACACCACTCTGTTATTTAAACCTACACCACTCTGTTATTTAAACCTACACCACTCTGTTATTTAAACCTACACCACTCTGTTATTTAAACCTACACCACTCTGTTATTTAAACCTACACCACTCTGTTATTTAAACCTACACCACTCTGTTATTTAAACCTACACCACTCTGTTATTTAAACCTACACCACTCTGTTATTTAAACCTACACCACTCTTCGCCTCACAAAAGTCAACAAAGTCTGTTATTTAAACATCCATTGTGAATGATAATTCCTCAGTAGTCTAAAAATCTTTCAAACACTCTCAGCCTCAAATATCACCATAATGATCTGACGATCCCCTATATAATGACATGACGATCCCCTATATAATGACATGACGATCCCCTATATAATGACATGACGATCCCCTATATAATGACATGACGATCCCCTATATAATGACATGACGATCCCCTATATGATGACATGTGTGTGTGTGTGCGTGTGTGTGTGTGTGTGTGTGTGTGTGTGTGTGTGTGTGTGTGTGTGTGTGTGTGTGTGTGTGTGTGTGTGTGTGTGTGTGTGTGTGTGTGTGTGTGTGTGTGTGTGTGTGTGTGTGTGTGTGTGTGTGTGTGTGTGTGTGTGTGTGTGTGTGTGTGTGTGTGCGTGTGTGTGCGACTGTTTGTCTGCCTGTGTGTTTGTCTGTCTGTGTGTGTTCTCAGGTGATTTGTTATCCCAGAGATTACACAGGTTGGCAGCTTTATACATATCCAACATCCAATTACAGTAGAGGAACTCCTGGAACCAGAACCAAGATCACCAGACTGGCTAGAAGCTTCTACAGATGCCATACCTTAATTTGATCATCCACAGCAGGAAATGCAAGCTTGTAATTCAAGGTTTAAAAAGGCTCCTTAAATTTGTAATTTCCACTTGATTTTCCCCGACAAATATTTTTATCAAAACCTATAAAAAAATATATCCATTAATTATAATCCAAAGTAATTCACATTTCCTGTCACTGTAGGATTATTTTACTGCCGTGAGAAACTGGGTCAAATTAAGATTCGACATTTGGCTACAGGTTAATCTGTAACTCAAGGGTTGTAGGGGGCAAAGAGAAGTTCGGTCTTAAAATTCCCATATTGGTCATTCTTAGTAATATTTCAGTCCCTCTGACTTTTTAAATGATATTGGGTCACCAAAAATGAAATGTTAAAATATGTTGTATACAAATTGAAATGTCCAGTATAATGAATTTAAATAAATATAGCATTAATTTAAACTGTATTTTCTATTTTAAAAAATCTGATTGTTTTAACTGACACTAAGACCAAACTCTGCCAATAAAAATGGTCATTCCACCCTTATGTGCCATCATTAACAGGAAGTGACATCATTGAACAATTTTCAACGACATGGTACACGAACAGGAAAGTAATCACGTTGTTTTATATCTGGGATCGTTGAGCTGACCAACACAACCACGTTACATGAAATAAAGATGGAAAACTAGTACTGATCAAAATGATACTTTAACCCATAAAAATATACAATCTATTCATGTCCTGCACATCACCATGTGGTCTCCTGTCCTCCACCACATGAGGAGCGGAGGCCACTTTGAGCCAAAAAACATGTTTCATTGTAACAGGGTTGTAAACCTGTGACAGGTTTGAGGTATTTACTTCATTCTTGAATATTGCATCTAAACAAATTAATTATTAAATATATTCTACATTATATATGGTTTATATTCACTTGCTGTAATGTGAACAAGACATTATTTTTTAAGGTAGGTAGCCTAGTGATAAGAGAGTTGGGCAAGGCTTCATTAACGCGTCCTAGATCCTAAATTCTCTCAAGGATTATAGTGTATACATGTGTATTTTATAAGAATCTTTGATTTAACGTTATTCCATTGAAACGTATATGGAATGATGATCAGCAGAAAGATAAAAGGCGATGTCGAGCACGTCAAAATGGGAACAACACCTTGAGAGAGTCAGAGATGGAAAGGAAATGTTGAGGAGGCAGGGGGAAAAAAGAGCAGTGATTTCAGAGAGAGAGAGAGACCAGCGTCTGAAGTGTAAACATTTGAGAACAGCAGAAGAAAAGAAGAACAAGGAAAGGAGCACTGAGGAACTTGACCACTCCTCCACTAAGTCCAGATCACATTCTAGAACAGTCACCACAGCCAGGATCTTCAAGGTCAGGGCAAAGTGTATTGTTGTTCTTTGTGAAGAGTGCCGATGTAGAAAAAAAACATGGGTGCTGGATTTTAGGCCGGTACAGGGTGTCTTTTCAGAACCCGAGGAAGCAGCATATGTTTAATATGTTTAAAATATCCGCCTATTTGCATGTCAACAACTAAACAGGCTATGTGGACCCAAACACATGCTAGCTGTACAAAGAACAATAGAGCAATGTAGACATAGCTACACATTGTAAAACATAACAAGCATGAGCGATTTACAACCGAAAATAGCCTAGCACCACAGACAAATGCTAATCGCTACTAATGCATTCCAGATGACAATGCTAATCGCTACTAATGCATTCCAGATGACAATGCTAATGCGAGCGGGAGTATGCAAGCTAGCAAGTTGAACACCAGTAGCACATATTCACAGCAGACACTACTCTGTTCCATACGACAAGACGTCAGGATTTTGGCACTTACATTTAGCTGCTCGCACAATAACATCAGTAAGAAAAAGCTATTTCTCGTAAGGAGGTCAAATTAAGCAGGAGAGAAACACAGGTGGGTCATTTTAATAGAAGCTACAGACGGCCTGAGGCCCTGCCTGGTCGCGTATTACCCTCAGCATTATTCCTTGTTAATAGAAGCTGTAGACGGCCTGAGGCCCTGCCTGGTCGCTTATTACCCTCAGCATTATTCCATGTTAATAGAAGCTGTAGACGGCCTGAGGCCCTGCCTGGTCGCGTATTACCCTCAGCATTATTCCTTGTTAATAGAAGCTATAGACGGCCTGAGGCCCTGCCTGGTCGCGTATTACCCTCAGCATTATTCCATGTTAATAGAAGCTGTAGACGGCCTGAGGCCCTGCCTGGTCGCGTATTACCCTCAGCATTATTCCATGTTAATAGAAGCTATAGACGGCCTGAGGCCCTGCCTGGTCGCGTATTACCCTCAGCATTATTCCATTTTAATAGAAGCTACAGACGGCCTGAGGCCCTGCCTGGTCGCGTATTACCCTCAGCATTATATCATGTTAATAGAAGCTATAGACGGCCTGAGGCCCTGCCTGGTCGCGTATTACCCTCAGCATTATATCATGTTAATAGAAGCTATAGACGGCCTGAGGCCCTGCCTGGTCGGAAAAGTCCCGGAAAAGAAGGCTGCTTGGTGTGGCATTATTCCATTTTAATAGAAGCTATAGATGGCCTGAGGCCCTGCCTGGTCGGAAAAGTCCCGAAAAAGAAGGCTGCTTGGTGTGGCATTATTCCATTTTAATAGAAGCTATAGATGGCCTGAGGCCCTGCCTGGTCGGAAAAGTCCCGGAAAAGAAGGCTGCTTGGTGTGGCATTATTCCATTTTAATAGAAAAGACGGCCTGAGGCCCTGCCTGGTCTGAAAAGTCCCGAAAAAGAAGGCTGCTTGGTGTGGCATTATTCCATTTTAATAGAAGCTATAGATGGCCTGAGGCCCTGCCTGGTCGGAAAAGTCCCGGAAAAGAAGGCTGCTTCGTGTGGCATTATTCCATTAAGGAAAACCAAAATAAAGTTGGGGTCATGGAAAGGAGATGAACCGACCGTTTTAACCATCACCTTTACTTCCTCTGGTGAGCTGATGTCTCGTCAAGTCAGCTGTCCTTTTCTGTCCAACAAAAAAGTGCTTAAACTTTGACATCATCCTCGGCACGGATGAACAGGAGTGTACAAGTGAAAGCATCGTACAGGACCAAACAGATTTTCCTGGCCTTCCTGAGATGACATTCACTGGTTTCCAGTTTACTGAAGTCCTAGAGATGATTCCACACCCCCACACACAGCGTGTGACATCCCGCCACGTAGAGGTTGAGAGAGATGTGTGGGCTAGACTCTCAGGAAGGAAAACCCATGAATGAATGAATGAATGAATATGGTGCTCCTGAGAAAGGGTAGTCATGGTGACACCGGTGCTGCAGTTACAGCTGTTCTAGCATTCTAAATGCCCTTGGAAAAATGTTTCCTTCAGAAGAAGGGTAGTCATGGTGACACCGGTGCTGTAGTTACAGCTGTTCTAGCATTCTAAATGCCCTTGGAAAAATGTTTCCTTCAGAAGAAGGGTAGTCATGGTGACACCGGTGCTGCAGTTACAGCTGTTCTAGCATTCTAAATGCCCTTGGAAAAATGTTTCCTTCAGAAGAAGGGTAGTCATGGTGACACCGGTGCTGTAGTTACAGCTGTTCTAGCATTATAAATGTCCTTGGAAAAATGTTTCCTTCAGAAGAAGGGTAGTCATGGTGACACCGGTGCTGTAGTTACAGCTGTTCTAGCATTCTAAATGCCCTTGGAAAAATGTTTCCTTCAGAAGAAGGGTAGTCATGGTGACACCGGTGCTGTAGTTACAGCTGTTCTAGCATTCTAAATGCCCTTGGAAAAATGTTTCCTTCAGAAGAAGGGTAGTCATGGTGACACCGGTGCTGCAGTTACAGCTGTTCTAGCATTCTAAATGCCCTTGGAAAAATGTTTCCTTCAGAAGAAGGGTAGTCATGGTGACACCGGTGCTGTAGTTACAGCTGTTCTAGCATTCTAAATGTCCTTGGAAAAATGTTTCCTTCAGAAGAAGGGTAGTCATGGTGACACCGGTGCTGTAGTTACAGCTGTTCTAGCATTCTAAATGCCCTTGGAAAAATGTTTCCTTCAGAAGAAGGGTAGTCATGGTGACACCGGTGCTGTAGTTACAGCTGTTCTAGCATTCTAAATGTCCTTGGAAAAATGTTTCCTTCAGTTTGACGACGCGTCTGAACTTTTCTGATGAAACCTGTTGAACGTTATTAATTAGCATAATTACTTTTCTGATGAAACCTGTTGGACGTTATTAATTAGCATAATTACTATTCTGATGAAACCTGTTGAACGTTATTAATTACCATAATTACTTTTCTGATGAAACCTGTTGGACGTTATTAATTACCATAATTACTATTCTGATGAAACCTGTTGGACGTTATTAATTACCATAATTACTTTTCTGATGAAACCTGTGATAGAGGAAATTATGGTTGAAATGACTAATTATGTATACATTCCAATCAGAACTGACTAGTCCAAATGCTATAATGTACTGTACATGTGAATTTTCTCTCTTGCTCCCATTCCCAATTGTATATAATGTAGTCAGGAGTTTAGTAACAATGAAGGTCTGTTCCTTAGTTCATTCAGTTGTACAAATCTCCAGGTGGTGGGAACGGCCCATCTCCAGATTGTCTAGACTGTTGATTTATACTGACTGGCCTTGACATCGTGCTGATAACGCGAAGGCTCGAGAGCTAGAGGGCCCCTCTACTTGTAAATAGAACGTTTGGGAAACGCTGACGTCATTTTCAGTTTATAACCTGTGGAAATACGTGTATGCGTTTAGTACTCTCTTGAAATAAACGCTGTTACCTTTGGCTTTTAAGACTGGTCTCGATCTACTTCATGCATAATTAATGAACTTACACCTCATTAATGAATTAGAACGAGTGCGAATCTGTTTTGGCTATAAAATACATAGGAATTTAGAATTCCTCTATCAACCTTTTGAACGTTATTAATTACCATAATGCCTGATGGGGTTTTTTTCTTCTTTATTTTCTGACATTTACTACAGTTTGGTTAATAAAACCTAGAATATTCTAAATATATATCTAATGTCCTTATTACATGGTTGCATACAATGAAATGCTATGTTTTGGTGTAATTCTTGGGAGGGAATATGACAGTAAACTAAAGCAGTATATATGGGAACCGATGTGTCTCAGTATTCAACCCGGTTACAGTATTCACCCGGTTACAGTATTCAACCCTGTTACAGTATTCCACCCTGTTACAGTATTCCACCCTGTTACAGTATTCACCCTGTTACAGTATTCAACCCTGTTACAGTATTCAACCCTGTTACAGTATTCAACCCTGTTACAGTATTTACCCTGTTACAGTATTCAACCCTGTTACAGTATTCAACCCTGTTACAGTATTCAACCCCGTTACAGTATTCAACCCCGTCACGCTAGTCTCAACCCTGTTACAGTATTCAACCCTGTCACCCTAGTCTCAACCCTGTTACAGTATTCAACCCCGTTACAGTATTCAACCCTGTTACAGTATTCAACCCTGTTACAGTATTCAACCCCGTTACAGTATTCAACCCTGTTACAGTATTCAACCCTGTTACAGTATTCAACCCTGTCACCCTAGTCTCACCCCCGTTACAGTATTCAACCCCGTCACCCTAGTCTCAAACCTGTCACCCTAGTCTCAACCCTGTTACAGTATTCAACCCTGTTACAGTATTCACCCCCGTTACAGTATTCAACCCTGTTACAGTATTCACCCTGTTACAGTATTCAAGCCTGTTACAGTATTCAACCCTGTTACAGTATTCAACCCTGTTACAGTATTCAACCCTGTTACAGTATTCAACCCTGTTACAGTATTCACCCTGTTACAGTATTCAACCCCGTTACAGTATTCACCCTGTTACAGTATTCAACCCCGTTACAGTATTCACCCTGTTACAGTATTCACCCTGTTACAGTATTCAACCCCGTTACAGTATTCAACCCCGTTACAGTATTCACCCTGTTACAGTATTCAACCCCGTTACAGTATTCAACCCCATTACAGTATTCAACCCCGTTACAGTATTCACCCTGTTACAGTATTCAACCCCGTTACAGTATTCACCCTGTTACAGTATTCAACCCCGTTACAGTATTCAACCCTGTTACAGTATTCACCCTGTTACAGTATTCAACCCCATTACAGTATTCAACCCCATTACAGTATTCAACCCCGTTACAGTATTCACCCTGTTACAGTATTCAACCCCGTTACAGTATTCACCCTGTTACAGTATTCAACCCCGTTACAGTATTCAACCCTGTTACAGTATTCAACCCTGTTACAGTATTCAAGCCTGTCACGCTAGTCTCAACTCCGTCACATGACAATGTTTGTTAATTAGATAAAATGGCCAAGATAAATAAATATAAATTGAATGTTTTCTGAGCTCAGTCTGAAATGTTAAAGAAGATTAGATTTATGTTCAAACTCTGAATTGTATTTAAATGATGAGCCCGCTGACACAAATTGTGCCTATTTCAGGGTTTAATTTAGCAAAATTCTGAGATTTTACTTACATTTAATATTTATAATAATTTATATGGTTTGGGGGACACATGAGCATTAGGGAAATGTTGATTTTATAACAAATATATTTTATAATCATATTCAGACCACTTCCGTGTTGTCTGTGACGGGGTTGAACATAAATAGTGTCCATATCAGACAAAAATGGACAATAATAAAATGCCTTTAATGTCTGAGATTGAAAATAAGTTTTCTTGAAGGTTTAATATGTACTTAATGTTGTGGGGTGTTCAGAAAATGTATGTATTTATTTAAAAAATATATTACAGTAGCACAAGAATGACCCATTTCCCAAGGGTTGTAAGAGCAACAAGCTCTCACTATCAACGTAGAATTAGATGTTCAAAAACTTAAAAAGGGGTTAGGTGTCTTTACAAGCCTCTCTGGGATTTCTACCTCTCCTGCACATGCTATTTAGTTTTGCCTTTTAAACTCCCATCATATTGTTTTGTATTTTGTTGTGTGCAAAAAATATTTGAATATATATACACCTGTGATGTATTGTCGCTCTTTCAGGGTTACACTAAGCGATAGAATGCTGAGGCTCAGCTGTGATATTTTGAAAATACAGATGTAGGATCTTAATTTGATCACCCTGTTGCAGAAGCACTTTTCTGAACAAGTCTGATATTTTATTTGAGATTTTAAAAAGGCTTCTTAAGTTTCAAAATTTCCACTTTGAAATTTCAGATTTGATATTTATCAACCACTACAAAAATGTCCATTAATAATAATCCACATAATAATTCACATTTCTTGTTGCTACAGCATTATTTTCCTGCTGTGAGAAACTGGGTCAAATTAAGATCCTACATCTGTATCTGAACTTTACCTGAAATATTTTGAAGAGCTCACCTTAAGAGAGCTCAATGCTGCCGATGCCCACCCAATGCTGCCGATGCCCACCCAATGCTGCCGATGCCCACCCAATGCTGCCGATGCCCACCCAATGCTGATGCCCACCCAATGCTGCTGATGCCCACCCAATGCTGATGCCCACCCAATGCGGATGCCCACCCAATGCTGATGCCCACCCAATGCTGCCGATGCCCACCCAATGCTGATGATGCCCACCCAATGCTGATGCCCACCCAATGCTGATGCCCACCCAATGCTGATGCCCACCCAAGCGTAATTTACCTTTAAAAGTCAAGCGCATTGTTCTTGTCAACAATGCACCTTAAAGCTGCCTTATGTAACTTTTCTGATGACAAAATTCATATAGGGATGTGATGTATAGATCTGCCATTCTCCTTGAAAGCGAGTCTACGTAGCGGTAGATTTGTTCTATGTGTGCTATTTCTATGCTAAGTTTAGTTTTTGCCTCTTTTACTTTCAGTTTTGTACAGCAGCTTCAAACAGTGGGAAAATGTATATTTTTTACTCATGAAAAATATATTTCACAGTGGTTTCGATGGTACAACGATTCTCTACACTATACTTGCTTGTTTTGCACACATAAACTGAAATTAGGCGAATCACAGTATTAGAACGTTAGCAACTGGGAGGAGCAATTTCTGCACAGTTAACATCTCTGTGTAAGAACAGTAATGACACAGTTTAATATTTGAACAAAGTCCTTTATTATGCATTATGTTGATCAAACCAAAACCGTTCTCAAAGTCTGTACAAATAGCATTTTTTTACATTATCAGGAAACTGCAGGACACAAAGGATAATATTACCTTGTTCATGGAACTTCCACTGTTGCATAGATCTGAATGAAGCACCTCCCTTTTGTTTATAGACTAAGTGATAAAACTATAAACTATAAACTATAAACTATAAACTTCATTACAAACAGGACACTAATTTATCAGACAGATCAAATATATTCTCCCTTTTTTCTAGCTGATTTTGAATTTATTTTTTACATGATCACTTATATTTTTAGGGAATAATTTACTTGAATATTAAAGATCAGGCATTTTGCCTGGTTGTGAAATACAAAATTATTTATTGTCAACCTGTTGCTAGAAAATATTGGTTACTTTTATTCTGTGCTGTGGCTTCTCATCGAAAACCCAATTTCTGAGTTTTCACAGCACATCTGAAGATCTCTCCCAGTTAGATTGAGTCTCTGTCACCATATTGGAACACACGCACGCACGCACACACACACACACACACACACACACACGCACACACACACGCGCACACACACACGCACACACACACGCACACACACACGCACACACACACACACGCGCACACACACACACACACACACACACACACACACACACACACACACACACATCCCATCATACACACACACTCACCATGCAAACACACACACACATCACATCACATCCCATCCCATCATACAAACACACTCACCATGCAAACACACACACACATGCACACACACACACATCACATCACATCCCATCATACACACACACTCACCATGCAAACACACACACACATCATATCACATCCCATCCCATCATACACACACACTCACCATGCAAACACACACACACACACATCACATCACATCAAATCATACACACACACTCACCATGCAAACACACACACACATACACACACACACACGGTAACACACCAATTCAGGGGCTGAGGTAAATACTGCAACCCAAAACATTTCTTCCAAATTGGAAAAATAACGGACGTGGCCAGAAAAGTACAGCAGAGAAAACCCCATCATTCCATTTCAATTTACTGTTCGACCTTGGAACTGTACTGTACGACCTTGGAACTGTACTGTACGACCTTGGAACTGTACTGTACGACCTTGGAACTGTACTGCACGACCTTGGAACTGGACTGCATGACCTTGGAACTGTACTGTACGACCTTGGAACTGTACTGCACGACCTTGGAACTGTACTGCATGACCTTGGAACTGTACTGCATGACCTTGGAACTGTACTGCATGACCTTGGACTTGAAAGGCGAAAGGGAAAAACAAAGAAACCTATATCAACATTTATTTGGGGGGGGGGGTTGACATTAAACTCAATCTACTGAGATTAGAAAATTGTTGTTTTTGATTAAATACACACACCTCATGACTCCTGTGTGTGTGTGTGTGTGTGTGTGTGTGTGTGTGTGTGTGTGTGTGTGTGTGTGTGTGTGTGTGTGTGTGTGTGTGTGTGTGTGTGTGTGTGTGTGTGTGTGTGTGTGTGTGTGTGTGTGTGTGTGTGTGTGTGTGTGTGTGTGTGTGTTGCAGCCGTGTTCTTTACAATAAACCCAATTATGAGAAGAGACATTCACATTGACCATGATGTTATTGCAGTGAACATTGATATTTCAGAACCTGTATTACTGTTTTCTTAATTGTGGGGAATGAGGGGTAGAGGGAGCAGGGAAATGTGAGTGCTTCCCAAATGGGACCCTATTCCCTATATAGTACACTACTTTTGACCAGTGTCTATGGTGCTCTGGTCAAAAGTAGTGCACTATATAGGGAATAGGGTCCCATTTAGGACATATTCTAGGTTTCAAATATGACAGTACTGTTATTATTGACCTCATGGTGGGTAACACAAACCAATTGTATCCAATCTTAAAAAATAAAACCAATTGCTGCTGTCAGAAAATTAATTTACAATTTACAAGTTCTATACACAATTGAAACAACTGCATAAATCAATGCGAAAAACAAACGAGCATCCTAATTATTGACGAGTTTAAATGGTTTGACTCCAAGTAACCCTGATTCTATTGAGACCAGAACCTAATCATTTCAAATCATTAAAATCAACATATGTACAGTGATTATTACACTAGTTATTCACATAGAGAGAGAAAAAACAGCATATGGAAATAAGTATTTTTTATACTCTTATAGTTGCTGGCGTGTCATGATCCTTAGAATGGACCTTCCAGCTCAAGTCACTTGGGGCAGTTTTTGCGGGTTGACCCGGCGGCCATTTTGAGTGTACCCATGACCAGTTCTATTTCTATGATTCATACTTTAAATCTGTATCCACATTGACCTTTACTTTAGATCGGTAACCACATTGACCTTTACTTTAGAATCTGTATCCACATTGACCTCTACTTTTGACCTTTACTTTAGAATCGGTATCCACATTAACCTCTACATTAGAATCTGTATCCACATCGACCTCTTGAAGAACAGATGTCAACAGCCTCCTTAACCTGTCTGTTTTGAGGCTACGTAACCGTCGACAACAGGTAGGTGATGTCTTCCATGTGGAAGTAGGATTCATTTCAACTGAACGGTGGTCTTCAGACTCTTTAAAACACATTAACATGTTTGTTTTTGTTGAGTGTCGTCATGTTGTCCTGATTGGGACCGCCAATGTCAATCCACTCTCACATGACAGCACAGGAGGAAGGTGGTGTTCATTGGTGGACTGTGCATTGGGCTATTGTGGCAAATGCCAGATGGGCTTGTCCGACTTTAGCTAAATCTAAATGGGTGTTTTTACACTAATAACGATGGAGTCAAGGGGGAAAACAGACCAATGTGGGAGCCTCAAGGAACAAAATGAGCTGCTGTGTTAGAAATTACAGGGCCGATTTCTGGTCCCAGTTCGTGCATTGTGGTCCCATTCCACCCCTGATGGTCCCAGTCCGCCCCTGGTGGTCCCATTCCGCCCCTAGTGGTCCCAGTCCATCCCTGGTCGTCCCAGTCCACCCCAAGTGATCCCAGTCCGCCCCTGGTGGTCCCATTCCGCCCCTAGTGGTCCCAGTCCATCCCTGGTCGTCCCAGTCCACCCCAAGTGATCCCAGTCCGCCCCTGGTGGTCCCATTCCGCCCCTAGTGGTCCCATTCCGCCCCTGATGGTCCCAGTCCGCCCCGGGTGGTCCCATTCCGCCCCTAGTGGTCCCAGTCCATCCCTGGTCGTCCCATTCCGCCCCTGATGGTCCCAGTCCGCCCCTGATGGTCCCATTCCGCCCCTAGTGGTCCCAGTCCATCCCTGGTCGTCCCAGTCCACCCCAAGTGATCCCAGTCCGCCCCTGGTGGTCCCATTCCGCCCCTAGTGATCCCAGTCCATCCCTGGTCGTCCCAGTCCGCCCCAAGTGATCCCAGTCTGCCCCTAGTGGTCCCATTCTGCCCCTAGTGGTCCCAGTCCATCCCTGGTCGTCCCAGTCCACCCCTAGTGATCCCAGTCTGCCCCTAGTGGTCCCAGTCCGCCCCTAGTTGTCCCAGTCCACCCCTAGAGGTCCCAGTCCACCCCTAGAGGTCCCAGTCCACCCCTAGTTGTCCCAGTCCACCCCTAGAGGTCCCAGTCCGCCCCTAGTTGTCCCAGTCCACCCCTAGTTGTCCCAGTCCACCCCTAGTTGTTCCAGTCCACCCCTAGTTGTCCCAGTCCACCCCTAGTTGTTCCAGTCCATCCCTAGTTGTCCCAGTCCATCCCTAGTTGTCCCATTCCGCCCCTAGTTGTCCCAGTCCGCCCCTAGTTGTCCCAGTCCAGTTGTCCCAGTCCATCCTAGTTGTTCCAGTCCATCCCTAGTTGTTCCAGTCCATCCCTAGTTGTCCCAGTCCATCCCTAGTTGTCCCATTCCGCCCCTAGTGGTCCCAGTCCATCCCTAGTTGTTCCAGTCCATCCCTAGTTGTCCCATTCCATCCCTAGTGGTTCCAGTCCATCCCTAGGGGTGTTCGTACTAGTAATTGTTCCCATCCACATTGCTCACTGTCTCTTTCCCGTTTGAACAGCTACAAAAGCAGTGATGGATTGGAAAAGCTTTCTTTAGTTTCTGAGAGAATTGCAACATCCCCAGTTGTTGAAGGTCATTGAGTAAAGACATGATATGAAGTCAGTCAAGGCCCAGGTCCATCCCAGAGACATGATATGAAGTCAGTCAAGGCCCAGGTCCATCCCAGAGACATGATATGAAGTCAGTCAAGGCCCAGGTCCATCCCAAAGACATGATATGAAGTCAGTCAAGGCCCAGGTCCATCCCAGAGACATGATATGAAGTCAGTCAAGGCCCAGGTCCATCCCAAAGACATGAAGCACAGAGACGGTGTATATCATCGACAAAAGCATGAGACTGGGGATGTATGTCCCAAATAGCACCCTATTCCCTATATAGTGCACTACTTTAGACCAGAGCCCTATGCCACCCTATTCCCTATATAGTGCATTACTTTAGACCAGAGCCCTATTCCCTATATAGTGCACTACTGTTGACCAGAGCCCTATTCCCTACATAGTGCACTACTTTAGACCGGAGCCCTATTCCCTATATATTCCCTATATAGTGCACTACTTTAGACCAGAGCCCTATTCCCTTTATAGTGCACTACTTTAGTCCAGAACCCTATTCCCTATATAGTGCACTACTTTAGACCAGAGCCCGCTATATATTCCCTATATAGTGCACTACTTTAGACCAGAGCCCTATTCCCTTTTAGACCAGTCCAGAACCCTATTCCCTACATAGTGCACTACTTTAGACCAGAGCCCTATTTACATAGTGCTACTTTAGACCATATTCCCTATATAGTGCACTATTTAGACCAGAACCCTATTCCCTATATAGTGCACTACTGTTGACCAGAACCCTATTCCCTACATAGTGCACTACTTTAGACCGGAGCCCTATTCGCTATATATTCCCTATATAGTGCACTACTTTAGACCAGAGCCCTATTCCCTTTATAGTGCACTACTTTAGTCCAGAACCCTATTCCCTATATAGTGCACTACTTTAGACCAGGGCCCTATTCCCTATATAGTGCACTATTTAGACCAGAACCCTATTCCCTATATAGTGCACTACTGTTGACCAGAGCCCTATTCCCTACATAGTGCACTACTTTAGACCAGAGCCCTATTCGCTATATATTCCCTATGTAGTGCACTACTTTAGACCAGAGCCCTATTCCCTATATAGTGCACTACTTTAGACCAGAGCCCTATTCCCTACATTGTGCACTACTTTCCCTATATAGTGAGAGGATG
>NC_060186.1:80466496-80478996 GCF_021184085.1 Oncorhynchus gorbuscha | reverse complement strand
GTTTTAAGCCCAACAACAGGGTCAGGGCCAGTGGCATGTATTCATGGATGCCAAGGGAAGCCAGGCTTCCCCAATTTTTTTTAACCAAAACCCCCCCCCCCAAAAAAAATACAAAAAATAATGTATATTTTGCGTGTCATAATTTTCCTTCGATTCGCAAGAGGTTGAATTAATCTCAACGGAGAAAGCATCTGAGCGAAACAGCCCCCCTCTGTCTCTGTACATGTGGCCCATCTATCTGATGCTATCTGGTTAAAAAGTGGATGACATTGTTGCCGTCGTAGCTGTAACGGTTTTCATGTGGTGAAGGAGAGTCGGACCAAACTGCAGCGTGTAGATTGCGATCCATGTTTAATCAAATAAACGTAACACGAATCAACACAAACACTACAAAACAATAAACAAAACGAAAACAGCCTAGACTTGTGTCAACTACCACAGCACAAGGCCATCGAGACACTCAGGACAATCACCCACAATTACAACCAAAGAATATGGCTGCCTAAATATGGTTCCCAATCAGAGACAACGATAAACACATGCCTCTGATTGAGAATCACTTCAGACAGCCATGGACTTACCTAGAACACCCCACTAAGCTACAATCCCATTACATACACACCACATACAAAAACCCATGTCACACCCTGGCCTGACCAAATAAATGAAGATAAACACAAAATACTTCGACCAGGGCGTGACAGTAGTATTGAATGTAGGGGAAGCCAGCGACCATGTGGCTTCCCTTGATGAAAAAAAGTATAAAATAATAGCCAATCAGCATTGAGCTAAACTGAGCGAGCACAGCTGTGAATGGTCCTGGCGCACACACAAAAAAAAGTGTCAAGGGAAGCCAGTTTGGATTTGGCTTCACACCCATCACATCAAAAGCAAAATGTCATTGACAGATTTTTTATTTTTATTGTTGCATCTCGTTGTGTCGTTGTCCTCCGGTGGCTAGCTAATAATATGATAATATGTACATGTAGGTAGAGTTATTAAAGTGACTATGCATAGATAATAACAGAGAGTAGTGTGCAAATAGTCTGGGAAGCCATTTGATTAGCTGTTCAGGAGTCTTATGGCTTGGGGTAGAAGCTGTTTAGAATCCTCTTGGACCTGGACTTGGCGCTCTGGTACCGCTTGCCGTGAGGTAGCAGAGAGAACAGTCTATGATTGGGGTGGCTGGAGTCTTTGACCATTTTTACGGCCTTCCTCTGACACCGCCTGGTATAGAGGTCCTGGATGGCAGGAAGCTTGGCCCTGGTGATGTACTGGGCCGCACGCACTACCCTCTGTAGTGCCTTGCGGTCGGAGGCCGAGCAGTTGCCATACCAGGCAGTGATGCAACCAGTCAGGATGCTCTCGATGGTGCAGCTGTAAACTCTTTTGAGGACCTGAGGACCCATGCCAAATCTTTTCAGTCTCCTGAGGGGGAATAGGCTTTGTCGTGCCCTCTTCACGACAGTCTTGGTGTGTTTGGACCATGTTAGTTTGTTGGTCATGTGGACGCCAAGGAACTTGAAGCTCTCAACCTGCTCCACTACAGCCCCGTCGATGAGAATGGAGGTGTGCTCGGTCCTCATTTTCCTGTAGTCCACAATCATCTCCTTTGTCTTGATCACATTGAGGGAGAGGTTGTTGTCCTTGCACAACATGGCCAGGTCTCTGACCTCCTCACTGTAGGCTGTCTCATCGTTGTCGGTGATCAGGCCAAACTACTTTTGTGTCATCAGCAAACTTAATGATGGTGTTGGACTTGTGCCTTTGCCGTGCAGTCATGAGCGAACAGGGAGCACAGGAGGGGACTGAGCACGTACCCCTGAGGCGTCCCGGTGTTGAGGAGGGGACTGAGCACGCACCCCTGAGGTGTCTCTCATGAGATCTACTCTCATTGTGGGGAAGGAAAGCCGTCCTCTGTACCCGATTAGAGCAGATCTACTCTCATTGTGGGGAAGTAAAGCCGTCCTCTGTACTCTGTTATTATTTAAGGAATACCTAGGATAGGATAAGTATCCCTCTCACCCTCCCCCCCTTTAAGATTTAGATGCACTATTGTAAAGTGACTGTTCCACTGGATGTCTTAAGGTGAATGCACCAATTTGTAAGTCGCTCTGGATAAGAGCGTCTGCTAAATGACTTAAATGTAAATGTAAATGTAATGTAAATGTACCCGATTACAGCAGATCTACTCTCATTGTGGGGAAGTAAAGCCGTCCTCTGTACCCGATTAGAGCAGATCTACTCTCATTGTGGGGAAGTAAAGCCGTCCTCTGTACCCGATTAGAGCAGATCTTACTCTCATTGTGGGGAAGTAAAGCCGTCTGGCACGAGAGACTCATTGGGATGGAGACTACAGCAGAGTTTTGACTGAACGGAGCATATCACTTAGTGCTGTTATAATCCATGCTATGAAATCTTGCGATTGCATTGAGTTATTTCCCCATCATAGCAAATAGCTGGCAAAACAATCGAAGCAATGTTCCCACGGCCTATGTGCTCACGGAAGCGGCGCTGGCAGTCACTGAGAGGCTAAAGTAGTAAACAGCTTGTTTTTTAACTTTTTTTTGAAACATGAAAATTTACCCATTTACCACACTTTAATGAGCATTTAGGACTTAATCCATTAATGATATAATAACACACACACCACATCCAAACCTCAATGTGACTATAGAGATTGGACACCAACTCCCATCTATACTGTAATCATAGAAATTCAAGTCAGGTTCTATCGATTCTATTTCTATACTATCATCTCGGGAATCATTCTACAAACGGTTCTGGCCTGGTTGGATCAATCCAGGGGCCCAAAATAAAAAGGAAAACAAACAAGCAGAAAGAAAGAAACCGTCCCTGCCTCTATTACCCAGGAGGCATTGTGATTGATTGTCGTCTTCAAAAGCCCCTCTAGCAGTACTTCTGACAGCGCCTCTAGCAGGACTTCTGATCTGCTGTTTTGTGAGAGACGTATGTCTCCTATAAAAGACAAGATCTGCTGCCCCATTAACCTTAACAACCCCTCATGCTGTCTGTCTCCTATAAAGTATTTCTGGCATCATACACTCCGGATTATTGTGCATCAACCTAATGTGACATTTTCGGGTGTGTAAACTGCATGACTACCAGAGCCAGCCAATGGTGAGCTCCGGAGGCTCCAAGCAGTATGTAGCCAGCCAATGATGAGCTCCTGAGGCTCCAAGCAGTATGTAGCCAGCCAATGATGAGCTCCTGAGGCTCCAAGCAGTATGTAGCCAGCCAATGATGAGCTCCTGAGGCTCCAAGCAGTATGTAGCCAGCCAATGATGAGCTCTGAGGCTCCAAGAGGCTCCGGAGGCTCCAAGCAGTATGTAGCCAGCCAATGATGAGCTCCTGAGGCTCCAAGCAGTATGTAGCCAGCCAATGATGAGCTCCGGAGGCTCCAAGCAGTATGTAGCCAGCCAATGATGAGCTCCTGAGGCTCCAAGCAGTATGTAGCCAGCCAATGATGAGCTCCTGAGGCTCCAAGCAGTATGTAGCCAGCCAATGATGAGCTCCTGAGGCTCCAAGCAGTATGTAGCCAGCCAATGATGAGCTCCTGAGGCTCCAAGCAGTATGTAGCCAGCCAATGATGAGCTCCTGAGGCTCCAAGCAGTATGCAGCCAGCCAATGATGAGCTCCTGAGGCTCCAAGCAGTATGTAGCCAGCCAATGATGAGCTCCTGAGGCTCCAAGCAGTATGTAGCCAGCCAGTCCCTGTCAGCTATGCAATCAGCTTACAGCTCAGATGTAACCTGTTTTGGATTTGGAATGTAATCGTTATTGCAGAGATGTGTTGTCTATGAGATTTAAAGCACATAACGTGTGCCTGCCAGCCTGGTCCCAGATCTGTTGTCTTGCCAACTACTATACTCATTGTTATGCCAAACATGTTTGACAATTATTAAAGGAGTTGGCAAGACGGCACAAACAGATCTGTGAACAGGCAATTTATCTGTTGGTATTGTTTCTCAAGGTGACCGTGTTGAGGTCATTATGAGAAGCCTAGTGTCCGCTGTCTGTGTGTGCTTCATTCATAATCCCCTCCTCTGGATGAGTTCCAGTCCCCTCAAGGAGGTGAACTCTGGATGAGTTCTACAAGGGGCCCATTTCCCTAAAGGACGTGATCTCTGGATGAGTTCCCTTCCCCTCAAGGAGGTGAACTCTGGATGAGTTCTACAAGGGGCCCATTTCCCTAAAGGACGTGACCTCTGGATGAGTTCCCGTCCCCTCAAGGAGGTGACCCCTGGATGAGTTCTACAAGGTCACCCCTCAAGGAGGTAACCCCTGGATGAGTTCTACAAGGTCACCCTTCAAGGAGGTAACCCCTGGATGAGTTCTACAAGGTCACCCCAGGTCACCCCTCAAGGAGGTAACCCCTGGATGAGTTCTACAAGGTCACCCCAGGTCACCCCTCAAGGAGGTAACCCCTGGATGAGTTCTACAAGGTCACCCCAGGTCACCCCTCAAGGAGGTAACCTCTGGATGAGTTCTACAAGGTCACCCCTCAAGGAGGTAACCCCTGGATGAGTTCTACAAGGTCACCCCAGGTCACCCCTCAAGGAGGTAACCTCTGGATGAGTTCTACAAGGTCACCCCAGGTCACCCCTCAAGGAGGTAACCCCTGGATGAGTTCTACAAGGTCACCCCAGGTCACCCCTCAAGGAGGTAACCCCTGGATGAGTTCTACAAGGTCACCCCAGGTCACCCCTCAAGGAGGTAACCTCTGGATGAGTTCTACAAGGTCACCCCTCAAGGAGGTGATCTTTGCGCACCTCAATGACAACATCAAGTATCCCTTCCTGGCCAAGATGTACATCATGTTTGGAAAGGTGGAGGAGATTTTCATCAGCACCAGCGGGGCTAAGGACATGGTCAAAGACCTGAACAACACCTCTGTCATGGGAAACATCATTCACTCTCAGCTGGACATCAAAAGGTAGGATACGGCTTCATGTCTGTGGTTTGATTTCCTGAGAGAGTTGGATTTTGTGAGTGTAGCAACAAAAAAAACAACAACTTGCAATTAATATTAAGGCATATAGGTGTTTTATGGAGACATAAATGATAATGGTTGTATTCAATATTCCACCACCCCAGGCTCCTCTGGTTCCTCCCACGAAGGAGGTACACCCTGCACCCCTCACTTCAGGCTACGTTGTTGCCAGGCTACGTTGTTGCCAGGCTACGTTGTTGCCAGGCTACGTTGTTGCCAGGCTACGTTGTTGCCAGGCTACGTTGTTGCCAGGCTACGTTGTTGCCAGGCCCTGTTGGGCTAATGTTTTTTTGTTGTCTTTGGAAGATAATAAAAAATACAATAATAACATGAGGTTAAGACATGAAAGGCCAGTTAGATTTAAACAATTATCCAAATGTGTTGTTCGGGCAGGGTTGCCTAGTGGTTAGAGTGTTGTACTAGTAACCGGAAGGTTGCAAGTTCAAACCCCCGAGCTGACAACATGTGTTGTTCTTATAAAAAAACAAGTATATTCATTTAGGATCACAATAATCAATGTGGCAACTTTTGTTTTATCTAAACAGTCTTTCTGTCATTGTTTCTTTCAGACATGATGGATACAGTACTAGGTTGTTATGGGGTGACTTCCCTCCCCAGGACATGTTGAATACAGCACTAGGTTGTTATGGGGTGATTTCCCTCCCCAGGACATGTTGAATACAGCACTAGGTTGTTATGGGGTGACTTCCCTCCCCAGGACATGTTGAATACAGCACTAGGTTGTTATGGGGTGACTTCCCTCCCCAGGACATGTTGAATACAGCACTAGGTTGTTATGGGGTGACTTCCCTCCCCAGGACATGTTGCCTTCCTCCTCCTGCTCTTCCTCTGCAGTCTCCTCTTCAGTCAAGCATACAAAGCTCCCCGTTAACCGGAGGACCCCATTCATCTCCTCAAGGCCCCCTGGGGTCGCCCCCCCGTACCACCCTACTGCCTCCTTCCATCCTAAAAAAGCCCCAGCTGTACCCCACAAATGCGGTGCCACCCCCTGCACCCGTACGAGCAGCCCCCTCTAGGCAGACAGGGACAGAGTGAGGAACAGAGACAGGGATAGATATTTAGGAGGCCGGTACGGTGCCGGTGGGATTGCCAGCAGTAAGATTTCGGTTAAATTTCCAAACAGACAAGGTCTGTTATTTTCTATTTTCAGACAAAACAAAACATATAGTCAGAAATGTACAAAACCCCCAAAAACAGGTCAGAGTTGAAAGACATGTTTGTTCTGAATGTATAATTTGAAAATAAAGTAGGATGTTTAGAAAAGGTAGCATTGTATTATAACACTATATTTTGTAAACCAGCCTAAAG
Source organism: Oncorhynchus gorbuscha (assembly GCF_021184085.1). Lineage (NCBI taxonomy): Eukaryota > Metazoa > Chordata > Actinopteri > Salmoniformes > Salmonidae > Oncorhynchus > Oncorhynchus gorbuscha. The sequence continues at coordinate 80,472,654 of NC_060186.1, read as the reverse complement.
ATTGTTTTAGTGTTGCCTACTGCAGCTGAGGTAGCAAACAAAAATACAAAATAATATTAGCTCGCATTTTCCAGATAGCATTTTCACCACCTAGTACACACTCCCTTGAAGTGCACGTTGTCAGGTAAACCTGAGAGACGCTGTTCCCAGGTCATGTTCTCCCGAATACTCAACCCGATCACAATGACCCAGTCGTCTGAACACCAACCTGTTAGTTTCCCAACGTTCACGCAGAGCGTGACAAAGCCGTGTATGTGTTATATGCCGTTAATAACTCACAAAAAAATGATCTGGAAATTTTCACCCCAGAAACGTGTATTTTCAAAGCAATGTCAGATTGGGGCTTAAAATATGTTAATTGCAGTCATTTAGTTTAAAGAGACCTGCCTAGATTTTTTTATTTTACCTTTATTTATTTAACTAGGCAAAGTTATGTTAATTGAGATCAGTTGTAGTGGTGTACGGACTGACTTGAGATCAGTTGTATTGGCAATTAAGGAAATTAAACAAAATGTAGCCAGCCAGGGTATATTTCCCTGGCTCTCTCTACATCTACATCTACATCTACATCTACATCTTTTGGTGCAGCAGGGTAGCCTAGTGGTTAGAGTGTTGGATTAGTAACCAGAAGGTTGCAAGTTCAAATCCCCGAGCTGACAATTCTGCCCCTGAACAATGGCCTAGGAACAGTGGGTTAACTGCCTTGTTCAGGGGCAGAATGACAGATTGTCAGCTCGGGGATCTGAACTTGCAACCTTCTGGTTACTAATCCAACACTCTAACCACTAGGCTACCCTGCTGCACCAAAAGATGTAGATGTAGAGAGAGCCAGGGAAATATACCCTGGCTGGCTACATTTTGTTTAATTTCCTTAATTGCCAATACAACTGATCTCAAGTCAGTCCATACACCACTACAACTGATCTCAAGTCAGTCCATACACCACTACAACTGATCTCAAGTCAGTCCATACACCACCACAACTGATCTCAAGTCAGTCCATACACCACCACAACTGATCTCAAGTCAGTCCATACACCACCACAACTGATCTCAAGTCAGTCCATACACCACCACAACTGATCTCAAGTCAGTCCATACACCACCACAACTGATCTCAAGTCAGTCCATACACCACCACAACTGATCTCAAGTCAGTCCATACACCACTACAACTGATCTCAAGTCAGTCCATACACCACTACAACTGATCTCAAGTAAGTCCAGACACCACTACAACTGATCTCAAGTCAGTCCATTCACCACTACAACTGATCTCAAGTCAGTCCTTACACCACAACAACTGATCTCAAGTCAGTCCAGACACCACCACAACTGATCTCAAGTCAGTCCTTACAACAGTCAGTCCATACACCACTACAACTGATCTCAAGTCAGTCCATTCACCACAACATTTATTTTTTATTTTACTCTACCAATAGTTACTTTATTAAACTATTAGTGGATAGATGTGACCTTGATAACTCCCTAAAAATGTTTGTTTGCGGGGAAAGTTATCTGGAAATTTCAACCACAGAAACGTGTTTTTTTCATACAGTCTCAGGTTAGGCCTTAAAACATGTAAATAAATTATATTTACAGTATTTGACAAACAACAGAATGTAAAACATTTTAAATATTAATAAAATAAATTATATTTACAGCATTTGACAAACAACAGAATGTAAAACATTATAAATATTAATAAAATAAATTATATTTACAGTATTTGACAAACAACAGAATGTAAAACATTTTAAATATTAATAAAATAAATTATATTTACAGTATTTGACAAACAACAGAATGTAAAACATTTTAAATATTAATAAAATAAATTATATTTACAGTATTTGACAAACAACAGAATGTAAAACATTTTAAATATTAATAAAATAAATTATATTTATAAATATTACCTTGAGAACGCATCATCGAGGCCGTCCTCCACGTCCTAAAAAAAGGGAACGAAGACAACCCCATGAGACAAAATGTACTATAGTATGTATCAATACAACCCCATGAGACTAAATGTACTGTAATATGTATCAATACAACCCCATGAGACAAAATGTACTATAGTATGTATCAATACAACCCCATGAGACAAAATGTACTATAGTATGTATCAATATAACCCCATGAGACAAAATGTACTATAGTATGTATCAATATAACCCCATGAGACAAAATGTACTATAGTATGTATCAATACAACCCCATGAGACAAAATGTACTGTAATATGTATCAATACAACCCCATGAGACTAAATGTACTGTAGTACATTATCAATACAACCCCTTGAGACTAAATGTACTGTAGTATGTATCAATACAACCCCATGAGACTAAATGTACTGTAGTATGTATCAATACAACCCCATGAGACTAAATGTACTGTAGTATGTATCAATACAACCCCATGAGACTAAATGTACTGTAGTACCTATCAATACAACCCCATGAGACTAAATGTACTGTATGCATCAATGTGTATCGAAGATAACCTACAAATCGTAACATGACCTCCACATTCTGTGAGTAGGAACAGTACCAAGACAACCCCCACATGACACTGTACACATCAATGTGCAGGCCAATATAACCTACAAACTGTCAAATTTATAACAAAAAAGCATTACCAGTATCAATTCTATACACCTCCTCAGTGCACCATATTATGAAATAGCTTCAATCAATCAAATAGCGCAGTGATGTTTTTTTAAATTAAATCGGCGTCCCCACCCCACGGGACAGTTAAGCTAACGTAGGCTAATGTGATTAGCATGAGGTTGAGCTAACGTAGGCTAATGTGATTAGCATGAGGTTGAGCTAACATAGGCTAATGTGATTAGCATGAGGTTGAGCTAATGTAGGCTAATGTGATTAGCATTAGGTTGAGCTAACGTAGGCTAATGTGATTAGCATGAGGTTGAGCTAACATAGGCTAATGTGATTAGCATGAGGTTGAGCTAATGTAGGCTAATGTGATTAGCATGAGGTTGAGCTAACATAGGCTAATGTGATTAGCATGAGGTTGAGCTAATGTAGGCTAATGTGATTAGCATGAGGTTGAGCTAATGTAGGCTAATGTGATTAGCATGAGGTTGAGCTAACATAGGCTAATGTGATTAGCATGAGGTTGAGCTAATGTAGGCTAATGTGATTAGCATGAGGTTGAGCTAACATAGGCTAATGTGATTAGCATGAGGTTGAGCTAATGTAGGCTAATGTGATTAGCATGAGGTTGAGCTAACATAGGCTAATGTGATTAGCATGAGGTTGAGCTAACGTAGGCTAATGTGATTAGCATGAGGTTGAGCTAACTTAGGCTAATGTGATTAGCATGAGGTTGAGCTAACATAGGCTAATGTGATTAGCGTGAGGTTGAGCTAATGTAGGCTAATGTGATTAGCATTAGGTTGAGCTAATGTAGGCTAATGTGATTAGCATGAGGTTGAGCTAATGTAGGCTAATGTGATTAGCATGAGGTTGAGCTAACGTTGGCTAATGTGATTAGCATGAGGTTGAGCTAACGTTGGCTAATGTGATTAGCATGAGGTTGTAAGTAACATGAACATTTCCCAGGATGTAGACATATCTGATATTGTCAGAAAGATTAACAAGAATGTAGGTTAATAACTGCACTGTCTAGTTTACAGTAACTATTACAGTGAAAGAATACCATGCTATTGTTTGAGGAGAGTGCACAGTTATGAACTTGAAAATGTATTAATAAACCAATTAGGCACATTTGGGCAGTCTTGATACGACATTTTGAACCGATACGAAATGATTCATTGGATCAGTCTAAAACTTTGCACATACTATCCTGCTATCTAGTGGCCAAAATCTAAATTGCACCTGAGCTGGAATAATACATTATGGCCTTTCTCTTCCATTTCAAAGATGAGGGTACCAAAAAAAAAAATGATGTTTTTTTCCTTTTCATTCTCTTTTACCAGATCTAATGTGTTATATTCTCCTACATTCATTTCACATCACTACAAACTGCAAAGTGTTTACTTTCAAATGGTACCAAGAACATGCATATCCTTGCTTCAGGTCCTGAGCTACAGGCAGTTAGATTTGGGTACGTCATTTTAGATGAAAATGTTGTTGTTTTTTAAAGGTTGGATCCTTAAGAGGTTTTAAGTGAATTATCAAGAGCTGCAGAGCAGTATTTCATCTGCTGCAGAGCAGTATTTCATCTCTACAGTTTTCAATCTCCACTGAGTGTACAAAATTGACGTTGTTCTGAGGGCGCGGGGGAGGGGGGGGTTGTTCCTAACATTTGATACACTCAGTGTATATCAATATTATAAATCAATATTCGTTTGTTAATAATATTGGTTTGTGACGACGTACGGTCAAATTTAGAATATTAAAGGAGACATATTTAAGATACATCCTTTGGGAGACTTTTAATAAAGAATATTCAGTAAATAGAGAGAAAGAGAGTGAAGCGAGAGGGAAAGACAGAGAGCGACCTGCTCGATCAGCACAATTAGACCCAACCAAATCATGAGTAAACACAAAGATAATTACTTGACACATTGGAAAGAATTAACAAAAAAACAGAGCAAACTAGAATGCTATTTGGCCCTACACAGAGAGTACACAGCGGCAGAATACCTGACCACTGTGACTGACCCAAAATTAAGGAAAGATTTGACTATGTACAGACTCAGTGAGCATAGCCTTGCTATTGAGAAAGGCCGCCGTTGGCAGACATGGCTCTCAAGAGAAGACAGGCTATGTGCTCACTGCCCACAAAATGAGGTGGAAACTGAGCTGCACTTCCTAACCTCCTGCCCAATGTATGACCATATTAGAGAGACATATTTCCCTCAGATTACACAGATCAACAAAGAATTTGAAAAATAATCCAATCTTGATAAACTCCCATATCTACTGGGTGAAATTCCACAGTGTGCCATCACAGCAGCAAGATGTGTGACCTGTTGCCACGAGAAAATGGCAACCAGTGAAGAACAAACACCATTGTAAATACAACCCATATTTATGCTTATTTATTTTCCCTTTTTTGTACTTTAACTATTTTGACATCGTTACAACACTGTATATAGATATAGATAATATGACATATTTCACTTGCTTTGTCAATGTAAACATATGTTTCCCATGCCAATAAAAAAAAACTTTAAATTGAATTGAGAGAGACTTTATAATGTAGTTGACAGACTAGTTGATGAGATGTGGTTGATCTAGTCTCCCAGTGAGGACACATATCGGATGATGTGGAGTATTTAACATTCAAAGGGAAACTCTGCCACCTAGTGGCCAGTATATATCAACACAGCTGCATGACAACAAACAACTCTTTGTGTTTGGAGTAGAACATTCAACTAATCACTGATCCAGGATCAGCTATATCATAACTTGTTGTTGAGTTTAGGATTTGTGAACCATAAACTAGTATTTAGGGGTGACCTCTACACCTTAATAATGTATATAGTAAAAGAACCCCCTGGCATTACAGAGTTTTAAAGCCTATAGTAGAGAAGACTATCCACCTCTATTATAATCGAGGCCATGTCTAATGGGGACAGGGGCGAACTGGCCATCTGGCATTTCTGGCATGTGCCAGATGGGCTGGTACAATTGAAGCCTAGTGGGCCTGTTTGTTGTGCAAAATGATCATTATCTGGTTCATAATTGGGGGCCGGTGTATTAGAAATGCCATGGCCGATATTTGGTCCCAGTCCGCCGCAGAATGGGGTTCATGTCATTATCATCCGTTATCTCTAAACAATATCCTGGAACAGACCCAGTTCATCCTCAGAGGAGAATAAATACTGTTTGAGTCACATTAGGTGTGATAATGAGACTGGATAGACCAATCAGAGGGCCTGGAACCCAAGGTCGCGACCTACCCAGGAGTCGTGTTTGATTGGTCGTTTCCGGGTGGGTTTGCTGCGGGGCGAGCTGAACGACATGGAGAAGAATGGCCGTCTCAGTTTCTCTTCCTTCTCCAGGGGCTGGTGCTTCTCTGAGTCTGAGAGAGACAGAGACAGAGGGGGAAGGAGCAAGGGAGGTAGATTGGAGGAGAGAAAGAGAGAGAGAGGTAGAGAGGAGAGGGGAGATGTAGAGATAAAGAGAGAGAAGTAGAGAAGGGAGGGGAGAGGTAGAGATAA